>NC_072735.1:94419611-94447520 GCF_026930045.1 Uloborus diversus
ACCTGTATAACGCAAAAGCTCTGGTCCCAAGGTGTGCTTTATTACGGTCTTCTACTGTACTTGAAAGTCATTTTTTGTTGTTTACAAACCTAATTAGATTTGAAAAAACATTTTCGTAGCCTCATCTCATCAAAAAACTAAGAATTATAGGTAAATTTAATGCACTTATCTTTATACATAAATAGCTACTTCTGTATGTATGTATGTCCAGCGTAATCTTCAAAAACTACTGAACCGATTTTAACCATTTTTTCACCATAGATAGCTACATTATCAGGGAGCAACTTAGGCTATAATTTGTTCTTAAAAATCATAGTTTAAAAACGTTATGATCAAAAACAGTAAATGTCATGTAATTTCCCCATTAAATGATTAATATAAAACCCATTGTTACAAAAGTTTGTTGCCTAACAACAGAAATATTCAATATTAAAAGTAATCATAATGAAAATTTTGATTAAAGGCTTCTCTGCAGCAAGCATGACATTTATTGCTATCTTAGGATTTTTATCCTCATCTATATACATAAATGACTACTTTTGTATGTATGTCCAGGGTAATCTTAAAAACTACTGGACCCATTTTAACTATTTTTTCACCAAGATAGCTACATTATCAGGGAGCAACTTAGGCTATTATTTATTCCTAAAAAGCTTAGTTTAAAAACGTTATGATGGAAAACATTAAATGTCATGTAATTTCTCCATTAAATGATTAAATATAAATCCCATCGTTACAAAAGTTCTGTGCCTAACAACAGCAATATTAAAAGTAATCATAATGAAAATTTTGAATCAAGGCTTCTCCGGAGCAAACATAAGTTTAAAGCAGGGTTGGCAAAAACCCAGGTTTTTTTTAGAAAGCCCATGGACCCAGGGTTTTTTGGGTTTTTTTAAATAAAACCCAAAAAAACCCAGCTAAAGTTGGGTTTTTTTAAAAGAAATGTGGGTTTTTTTGTCTTTTTTTAGGGAAAATGTGGGGGTACTTGTAGCATATTGTAGCGTAAGTGTATAGACAAAGTGCAAAAATTGTCTTTGGGTAAAAAAAGCTGGAAAACTAGTTAAAATTCAGCATATTCTGAAGAAAAGTATAAAAGACTACAAAACCCAAGAATGGTGAAGTTTCAGATTTTTTTTAGTTTTCATTATTACCAACAGTTAGGCAAAGTTACTTCTCGAGTGATAAAATCTATTGTTCGTTTTTAATTACTACATTTTTTTTTTTTTTTTTGCATATTACTTTATTGTATATCATTTTGTTATGCAAAACTACTGTAGAACCTCAAGTAGTTTAAATCAGTTTTTACTGAATTCCAGCTTAATCAACACATTTCTTTGAATTGAATGTTGCCTGTTTTTCTACTTCTGTGCACAGAGTAAGAAATATTAAACTTTTTCGAAGATAATGAAAATACTGTACATCCTGTTCTGTTTTCTATTGACTGTTTGAAAAATCTGTTAATTTCTAAAAATATACCTTGTGTTTATTCGAGATTTGTGACGTGTTGGTTTGCAGAAAATAATTCACCTGAAAGCCTTTTAACTAGAGTAGTTTCCTCTGTACAATCTACAAATATTGAGAAAATCAGACGAGACAGGACACAGTCAAGATAATTTGAGTTATTTATTGACCAGTTAAAGAAAAAAGTTAAATATATTTATTTAAAATCTTTGAAGTATTTTTTTAATGCTGTTAAGTGTTAAGAAATACTATTAAAGTTCAAAATTCATTTTTTGTGTTCATTGTCTGTGATGAAGAACAAATAAAAAAGAAATTTAAATTATGAAAGTATTTAAATTAATTTTTTTTTAAACTTCTCAGAAAATTTTAAAAAACCCAAAAGTGGGCTAAATAATGGGGTTTTTTAAATGGGTTTTTTCAAAAAAACCCATTGGGTCCAACCCAATTGGGTCCAATTCGGCCAACCCTGGTTTAAAGTCATTTGGAAACTCTACTTTTTTCTACTTTATTTCAAACATTTGGAAACTCTACTTTTTGCACACTTAGAGAAACAGCGCCGACTTATATAACGCAATTCTCTATAAACTGCACAACTTTTCAGAAGTAAACAGTAGGTTTTTAAGTTTAAAAAAATTTCTTTGTTTTGCCTTCCTAACATAAAAATTTGTTAGGAAAATTAAATTTTGAAACAGTTTTTCATCTTTCCAGCTTAATTCAAAGCTTTTAAATGAAAATTAATATTCACAGTAAAGAGAAAATATCAGATGGCTCTTGAAAATGCAGCTGTTAATGCAAACCATGAAGCTGACAGAGGTGCAGGATAAATTCACTTCCTTTTAATGGTAAAGCATGTTTATTTATGAATGATTAGTTGTATAATTAGTGTTTTAATACTCATTGCAGATAGAACTCATTCTGAAGTGCTAATATAGATATATTTTGAATATTAGTTTCAAAATTTGTGAAATGACTTATATAACGCCAAAACCTGTATAACGCAAAAGCTCTGGTCCCAAGGTGTGCGTTATAACGGTCTTCTACTGTACTCGTTTGTTCTTTATACTTATTGCTATTTTACTTTTATGGGTAAGGAAGAAGCTCGATTTTTAATCACGTCAAAGCGGTGTGTTTTGAGTTCTTTCAGTTAAAACAAAACGAAAGAAAGTAGAGATTGTTTCTCACAATTATTATTGACCCAGGCTACGCCAGGAATTTTTGCTAGTTAATATATAAATCTAAAACCTCGCTTGCTCAAGTAGCATCAACAATGGTTTTAAAATTTAGGGCTTACTTTGATATAATCGATATTCTATTCCAAACTCAAATTTTATTATGTACCAGAAGCATGTGCAGAGTTTCAATAATGAGGGTACCACTGCATCCGGGCCCGTGATTTAAAATAATCAGTGGGAGGGCAATTACTACTCTACTCCTCCCCGTCCCACAATAACATTACTACTACATCTTCACTTTTTCATTTTCATACATCACTAGGGCTGGGCAATATACCGATATACCATCATATATCGATATATATCTACTACCGCAATAACAATATTTAGATTTCTATCTGTTCGATATATCTTTTATAAAGAAAATATGGGACTTCATTACAGAGAAATTAAAATACTGACTTAACAATATGTAATCTTTCATAGCTCTGTGTTATGGGTGAATGTTTGAAGTTTTAAGATGTTTTCTGCATTGTTCAAAGAGTTATTTAATTTTTAACTATAGTCAAAGGGAAGAATTCACAAGGTCGCCGAAGGTAAATATGGGCCCCTTTGTCAGTAGGTCTCCGGATTTCCTCCCCCTATAGAGTTTTCAAAACTTATATTACTATCATTCAGAGCAGGTTCCTTCCAAGGATCCCTGCTCTCTTTCTGACAAAGCTGACATGACCTCTCATAGGCCCATAAAAGTGAACGTGTATTGGTTAAGAGAGCATCCTAATGCAACAATTAAAAATTAACCTATAGGGAAGTTTTCGATTTTTCAATTTTATTTTTATATGATAGAGTAACATGTATGAACATCATAGGTGAAAAAATTTTTGCGATACGATAAGTAGTTTTTTTTAAATTAATTTTTAAAGTTCAAGCGCCTGTGATGTCAGATGGCATAGGAAGTGACGTCCGATAGGAGAGAAATGCTAGCGAACCGGTTCCCATGTCATGGGAGAAACCGAAGAATGTGCATTCGACTTCGAAGATGAAACGTAAAAGGCTTATCTCCTCGCATTTCTGGAACATTAAACCTCTCATCCTCTTGGAAATATTCGAATATCACCATTGATATTATTTGAGGAAGATTATTTAGATTGTGCTTTAATGAATCCGGCCTCCATAGTGTGTTCAAAAGGATTATTGAATTTCTAAAAAATAAAAATATCAGCGCGCTCAAAATGTCCCTAGCGAAAACAAGGGATCTTCGGCGGAAGGCTGCCCATTCGCGCCCTGTGACGTAGGCTCGTGACGTTTCAGAAGAGCTCACTTTTGCACGTGGATTTTTAAAAATTCATTAAAAATCAACCACGGTGTTTTAAAATTCGGCGATGGTGAATTTTTTAGTTTTGAGGGTCAATTAACAATATGCAATGGCCAAAATATGAACATTTAATAGGTTGTAACTTCCCTATTGAGTTATCAACACGATTCATAGTTCAAATTAAACATAAACTATTGATATTGAGCTGAATAAAATGTTAAAGAAAAATACTGAACAGAAATATTTTTATTTAAAAAAAAAATGAAAAACGAAAAAATCCTAATAAGAATACTTATGTCTGGCATTTATCACACAAGAGGTAGAAAAATTGTAACACCTGGCAAAGATGAATTCAAATTAAAGTAAATTGTCCAAAATAATCGTTTGAAAATGCTTCTTATGTCCATAAGTGATGGACAGAATGTATAGTTATCTTATCCACGCCAACTACACTTGGATGGTTGCATAAACTGCAGTTTTAATTGCGGATCTACGAAGTAAAACCAAAGATAAACATGAAGCAGAAAAGTGCACAACTATCCTGGAGCAAAGAGAAGCTCATTTGGGTGCAACAAGACTGAAAAGACATTTTATTCAGTGATGCATATTTATTTGTAATATCTGTCGAAAAAAGAGGAGATCAGGGGCAACCTCAAACAGGGGCAACAACGTTGGAAAAGTATTATATTCAGTGATGAATCATTTTTGAAATATCTGTAAACAAAAAAAGGTGTTTGGGTTTGAGGTTTAAAAGGAAAAGCGTATGAGAAATCTTGTGTAAGAGGTTCTCTCCACTTTGTCACATCCTTCTTGGTTTGTGGGTGCATGACAGCTGCTGGAATTGGGAAGTTATATATATATCATAAAATAAAACAATGTGTGATTTCCGCTGTTAATCAATAATACTGAATGATACTTCATCTGAGGCACATCAGTTACCCATTTAGCGACACATTTTATCTTCCAGCAAGGTTCTACTCCGTGTCACATCTCTAAATCGACTCATAGATTTTAAACAGAAAGAGGAATTTCGGTATTGAACTGGTAAAGCAACTCTGCCAATCTCAATACAATCAAGAATTTGTGGTACCATCAAATCTAAATAAATCCGTTCAAGATCTGGTGCCCGCCAACAAAATTTAGCTTGTTGCCGCATTGAAGAGAGTATGGAAACAGTGTCAGAAACGATTAATGCAAATAGGTGGTAGAATCTATGAGAGAAAAGATTAAAGCATCGAATTCAGCAAAAAATGACGCATTCTAGTATTAATGTTGTTTCTTTTGAAAGTGTTTTCCCCCCTTTAATTTGAATATTCTAATTTTTTGACTCAACGTAAATCTTCATCACTATAAACGTTTGGATTATTCTGTCTAAGATTACTTTTAATTGAGTATATTTCAGATGAAGTTCACACTTTAATGTCTAAGAAAGGTAGCATGTTCATTTAAATGCCTAATTTGCACTTATATTTGGTTGGAATAAACTTTTTTCCAAAATGTGGGAAGTATTCTATTATTTTGAATTTGAGTTGTATTTCATCGATTAGCTGAAAATGAAACTGTTAAATTTTTTAAAAATAACTTTATAAATGTAATCATAAAGTGCAAATAATTTTAGGTACAAAGTACAAACATGCTTAAAATTGAGTTTTTAAAATTTCATTTTAATAAAATATCTGAAGAGTTCAAAAATTTTGGATGGCCTCTCCCAAAATGATTGGCTAGATCTGCCACTAAGCTAGAGTGTATATATTGGTAAAGATTAAGAAAAATATAAAAGAGATGAATAGCAACGCACACACATGTACGTGCAGTTAGGTAATTTATTGAATTATGCTACAAATATGCCGCACTTGTGTTAAATTTATTTGAATATAAGATAATTAGGCATGAAGAAAAAAAGTTCCAAAAAAAAGCAATTTAGATTATATTTGGTCAATTAAAGTCATGATATCCGTGGATCCGCCCCTTTCAAAAAGGAAGCACTTATTTAATATTTCTCGTTTCTTATACTTTGCACAAATGCAGTCATTACATTCTTTTGATTTCTGTTATTAAATTACAGTTTTATCTTATGATTAAAAATTTTGCTTCAAATTTCAGAGATTGTGAATGGAGATTACAAATAAGAATGCCTGTAGTGATGACCATGCTTTACATGCTGTGGAGGAAGTTCTGCTGATGATTACGCTATTTCTAATTAAGTGGTGGTAAGTATTCCTTGGCTATAAACTATTCTTAGCTGCAAATAAAATATTAACTTTCATGCAATAAGCAAACAAAAATTAGCTTGTGGATGAAAAGACTTCTTATGTTTTGTTTGATGTCTTTTCAATAATAAGGTTGTTTTTTTTTTTACTTAATTATCAAAAGTCCTTTGTAACCCTAAAAAGCATGTGTCTCCGATTCTAGTTGCTATTTGTACCATTTAAATGTTTTTATGATGTTAGCAACTTCTTTTAGTTGTGTAACATCAATTTCTATTTGTGCAGAACTTTTCTTTTGCATTTTCTTTACTTGGAAACCAGCCAAGGAAACTGGGGTTCATAATAATCCCTACTTGCATTAAGACATTCTGAGATCGGTAATATGATCTAAAACTAAAGTCTGTGGGAACAATCCTTTCTCACCCCCTTTGTCTGAACAATACCCTTGTTTTATAATGTCATAGTATTGCTTTTATCATAAGTAATAAAATATGACTTAGTAGTTGTTTGCTATCATGTGCAGAGAAAATAATTTTTGTCACTATAATGCACAGACTAAACAAATGTCAACAAACTATAATGTACAGTACAAATGAAAAAAAGGCTATCTTAATTAAAATAATTTAAAATATACCTAAAACACCTTCAAAAAAGTGTTACAAATATAACTTACATTTTTACCGCAATAGTAACCTTTTTTTAAAACCTTGCTTCTAGTGATCATATTATAAAGTATGTGAGTAAGCATAATTAGTCCATTTGCAAGTCTATAAATCTTTTATGGTACGTTTTTGATCATATTAGTTTTTTAGATAGTATCTGGAAATCCCTGGAGCAAAGTTTAAACCGTATATGTTGATTAAATTAAAAACTAAATAATTCATTTTACTATTTTTAAATACATATAGTGTTCTTGAAAATAATTTGCCAATAGTTCTGTCACTTGATTGTGAAAATACACATACTCTAGTTTGAAATGCAAGCAGTGTGTTCTATACTGACCCTCAGTGCACTGAGATACAGGCCCCTAAAAAGTACACATTTTATCATATTTTGATGACAAAACTGCTCTTTTTTCTTAGCATTGAGAATTAACCATACATTTAATGAGCCTATTTAATAATTTATATATATCGCTACACAAATTGCTCATAAAAACTATGGTTGAACCGCAGTGCATGGAACCGAGATGCCTCAAACATGACACATTTTCACTTACTTCGTCAGTTTAGCCAGCCTTGCCAGGGTCCACTGAAGGTCAGCCATAAAATTTGTGATATATTTCATTTGAGGCACTAAATATCATGGTGTAATCACAAAGATTACTTTTGCTGATGCTCCATGCGCAGAGATAATTGAATTATTAAAAAATGTCGATATGTGTGAGAAAAACCCTAAGTTAAGACCAACTTTCAGTGTTTTTGTAGGTCATAAAAAAAATTTTTCTAAGAAAAGAAAAGATATGTGTCTTCTAAAATCATTCAAAGAAACCACTAAAATTTTTTGCAAAATCAAAAATGGCATGATCTGACCTGTCTGACTCTTGTAAAAACTGGCTCTTAATATCGAAAAATATCCAAAAGACCCGTTCAAAGCTTCCCGGTTTCGTTAACGTCACCAAAGATAGTATAAAATTGCACTTTTAGAAATATCCGCTTAGGAGCCCCAAAACATATCCGTCCTAAAAATTGCCTAAAAAAGATTTTAGTTCCAAAAAAATTTCGGTTCGGAATATTTTTGCGTTTCCCCTATCATTTTCAGATATAGCCAAAAAATCGGTTTTTGACACAATAAGTGCCGAGAAATTACAGGAGAAAAGCTGAAAGATCCCCTACCATCACCAAAGAAAACCTACATTTGCATTTTAAACTTCAATTTCGAAAACTTTCGATGGAAGACGATTGAATCTTCCTCCCTCTAGCAACGTCAACAAAGATAACCCAAAATGGCGTGTTTAAAACTTCAGTTTCGAAAAATTTTTGGGAAGAGAACTGATCCTTCCTAAGCTATGGTCACAAAAAATAACTTCAAATTGATTTCAATTTTGAAAGAATTTTAGGGAAATACTCTGAAATTACTTTTTCCTGAAGTCTTGAAAAAGTTCCTAAAACTGCAATAACATCAATTTCAAGAATTTCTCCATGCACCTTGAATATGCCCGACTCTTTTGTCCTTGCAATCAAACACAGCCAAAGATTAACTAAAACTTTTTTTACTCCAATTTCGATAATTTTCTGGGCGCAATCCCTCCTTCCCTGACCCCCTGCCTCCCCCCTCCTGCATTCTTCTTCTGATGTCACCGAAGACAGGCTATAAAATACGTGACTAGTAAATTTTGGTATTTATTACTTTCTTCGAAGATATAAATTGTACCTAAGGAGTTTCTTACTATTTAACTTTTCTTCCTTTTTATAAGTTCATCATTCTTCTGTTTTTTTTTTTTTTTTTAATTAGAACTTGATATAGAAATTTGAAGAAAGATTTATGTGGACGTTGAATATTAGTCAAAATATGAAAATTACTTTTGAGGGGAGGCACATTTGGTCTTCGCACGTGGGCGGCTGACACCCTAGGATCGGCCCTGTTGAAGAATCACAGTAACACTACCAAGGTGCAACCAAAAAATTGTGTTAGGAGGGCACTGCTAAAGAAATCTCGCTTTCGGTGGATAGAGGTGGAGGGCGGTATATTCTCTCCCGGATTTTTTTTTTTAATTATAGTCTTAAGAACGCAGTTTTAGACGGTTTTTGGTAATGCTGTGGGGAGGAAAAATTAGGGAGGCCTTCTGCGGAAATTTTTAGAAATTGAAATCTTTAAAACGCTATTATAGGCTATATTTGTTGATGTTAGTGTAATGAAAGGAATGGGGCTTTTTGAAGTTCCCTCCGCCTATCTTTTCAAAATTAAAGTTCTAAAAATGCAGTTTCGGAATAACTTCATTGATGTTACAGGCAGGGCGGTTCTAGGGCTCTCCCCAAAAACTATTTTGAAGTTCAAGTCCTAAAAAACGAAGTTTTAAAGAGACATTCAGGGATACTAGTTGGGGGGATTTAAACGCTCTCCACTCATTTTTCAAAACTAGTTTCTTTCGCTTCTAGGTGTTGCCCATGCTAGGTACGCCACTGTCTACAGATTGTTTTTGCATATTTTTAAGGGGGAAAAGGCCTAAACTATATCTGACCCCTTGGCAACTGTCATATTTGCCTTGTTGACAGCAGTACATGCAGAGATTTGTGCACATTAAACTTGTTTTGAACATATACCTCTGAAATGCAAACTTATTTATTTGATTTTTATTTTTCAGTTGTTAATTGGAAACTGACTTGAAGAAAGGGAAAAGAAATGTGATAAAGATGACAGCTATTAAAAATTACTGTTTTGTACTTTTGATTGTTGCTCATTTTTAACTCTTAATTGTTGTAAAAAATTTGAACAAAAATTATTGTTGCAAATAAATTTTACTTATTTTTTTCTATATTCTTGTCTATATTTCTTTCTTTTTGAGTCTCCAAAACAACATTTTTCTTCATTTAAAGTACATATATAATATAATTTCAATGCTCCATATATGTTTTTCTTTGTACGCTTTTTTTTTTCTTTCAACAGACAATATCTTTTGACATTTTATACTATACCTAATACCAATTCTTGTATTTAATTGTTGCAAATTATTTTCTATTTGGATTGGTATGATCATTAATAAACACATTAGTGAGTAAGAATTTAAAATATTGAGCTATCATATAAAAAAACATTCAAAGTATAATGTAATGAAAAAAAGTAATCATAACTCTGTCCATAAATAAACTTTTCTGTGTTCCAATCTTAAAGATATCATTAAATATTTGGTTCTCAGAAGAATTGAGAAATGGTAAAATGCATTTGATGATTTAAGTTTTAAAAAATAGTTATCACTCGAGTTCAACTGGCGAAAAATGTATTATGAAACATACAAAGCTATTTTAAAGTTCAAAATGTATTTTACTGCAAGTAACAATCCTATATGCAAAATAACATAAGAATTTTGCTTTTTCTTTTCTTCAACAAAATTACTGAATTAAAAGCACAAAAAGATAATTCATTATTTTTCATAATGTCGATGAAATGAAATAAGAAAGGAAAAATGTTCAGAATTTCTTATTGTCACAAAGGTCTAAAGCAACGGTGATCAACATATGGCTTTTTGGGCCTCATCCAGCATGCGAACTAATCCACAAAAGCAACCATGTCCATTTAACCACCACCATGAAGTAAATTCCATAACAATGTTTAAAAAAAGGGATAGGGGTTTCTTTGTAAGGAGATTAAATTGTAGAAGGGGTGGGGGGCAATGTGTGATAGGATCTTGTGCGACTGGAGGTGCCATTGAAGGCATTGCTCTCTATAGCATGTTTCGTTATGAGCTTTTCCAGGGGAAGGGAGGGGGCAAATAGTGTCACTGCAGTGAAATTATACCACACCAATTCCAAATTGGGTAGTGGTGTGGTGGGGACCAAAACCACACCAATTTACATTTTATAAATACAAAGGGTTGGCACAAAAGTCATTGCAACTATTTTTTTTCTTGAAGATACCAGCCCGGTTGGAAAATGATATATACAGACAAAAGAACAAGGTGTTAGCAACATGTGTGGACATTAGGGTGTTTATAAAAAAACTTCTTTTCAGATAGAGTCCAGGACACCCCCTATTTTTCTTTAGACTTACTAATAGTATTACGCTGTAAAAGTTTTAGCTTCTTACTCAAATTTTAAGAGGGTGTTCAGTGGAGCTATTAATTTAACATTAGCCATAGCATAGAAAAAGAAAAATTTAGAAACATTTATTCTCCCCAGCTGTTTTTCTTTTTTGTAAATGTTTTATTGCAATGTGTGCATGTTACTAGTGTATATTATAATGTGTGGCATTGTTTTTTCAGTTAAGTATATATTTTTTTTAGCCTCTTTCCTCATACTTATAAAGTTTGGGGGCGGGGGTTGAGAACCCTCTTTCAGTTGAAATAGGAAGCTAAAATTCTGCCAGTATGTTACTATTTACAAGTCTAAAAATATTGTGGAGTGTCCTGGTATCTAGGAGAAACTTTTTTTTATACATGTACTTTTGAACCAGCCTAGTGGACAATGAATAGTAACGCTAATCAGTGGTGTTCCCATTGAGCCCCAAAGCAGAATTTTTTACAATGTTCTGCAACGTGAAATCATTTGACCAAAATTGTTCTGCAAGTACTTCAAGCATTGTACACGAAAAAACGTGACATTTTCCACAAATTGGGTGTCAAAACTCAAAATCGTTTCATGTAGGTTTTTTTTTTTTTTTTTTTTTTTTTTTTTTTTTTTTTTTTTTTTTTTTTTTAACTGGACTGTTGCTATTTATTTCTGTGGAAATGAGATATTTTCGGAAATATCACAGATTTTAAACAAACGACTAATTATAGAGCACTGAATTTGGAAAATTAGTTGATCATGAAAAAACTATAAAATCAAAAAAACTTCAACAAGGTGTCAAACCTAAACCGATTAAGATTCTTTATAGTTAATGAAGATCAACTGGGAAAGTCTACAAAGGACTTATCGAATCGAACATTGTGAGCTTTCCGCCAAATTATCGTTATTTTCGAGAGTTTTAGATTTTTTTTTTTCTAATTTTAAGAAATCTGCAGAATTTCTGCAAAAATTCTGTCTTGAGTTGGAAGATATTTGTAGAAAATCTGCAGTTTTTACAGATTTTCTGCACCGCAGTATCTGCAGATTTTCGGCACCACAGTATCTGCAAATTTTCGGCACCGCGGTTTTTGCAGTTTTTCGTCACCGCGGTTTCTGCAGTTTTTCGTCACCGCGGTTTCTGCAGATTTTCTGCACCGCGGTTTCTGCAGATTTTCTGCACCGCGGTTTCTGCAGATTTTCTGCGCCGCGGTTTCTGCAGATTTTCTGCACCGCGGTTTCTGCAGATTTTCTGCACCGCTGTTTCTGTAGAAATTTCACTGAAATTTGCAGAATTTCTGCAGAAAATTTGTCAGTTTTCCTCTCACATTTGATCAGAATTGTTCTGCGGCTCAGGCATCTGTTCTGCGACGTACGTCGCAAATTTAGTAGTATTCTGCTTTGAGGCCATTGAGTATATTCCATATACGCCATATACTCTTAAACATTTATTAGACATATAGGGTATACACTCAAGTTTTAAAAATTTGCATATTATGTATATGATCGCATACACATATTGTGCATAAAACTACTGGGAGTATACCCTCAGAAAAACTGACGGGAACATCACTGACACTAATTTATTATGGTAGAATACAGGGAAATATGGCCTTCACGGGGCACAAAAAGAACTCAGCACGCATAAAGTTAACATGAGTAGCTGCAGTCCACACTCTGTTTTATGTGGTCTTGCACACGATTCACCAACTGACTGATTTCTCAGCCCTCGCTGCGCTACCAGGATCTAGTTGGGGGCCATGGCCCCTCCCAAAGCCTTGTGATTGCAGGAGTTCTTTAAGGAAAAAAATATGAGAAGATAACAAAATTTAACACATGTATTTTACTGAAAAAGAAGTATAGGCCTTAATTGGGAGATAAATTATATCCCTATCCTCAAAACAAAACTTTTGTTTCCAAAATGTTTAATTAACTGCAGACACTTGGACGATCTCTAAATGCTGCGGTTCTCAGAGTATACTTATTGTTCACAAGACCAAAGAGAGCCTAAATTTTCGTTTTTATGGTTTTAATTTCGAAACTAGGAGGAGAACCCCTTTTCCTGCGCCCTTTCACAAATGCCTTGATATGTAGCAAAAAATTGCATTTTTAAGTCTTTATTTGGAAACAAGAAGTTCCGTCTAGAACTAGACGAGCCTACTTTCCCGTATACCCATACTACTTTCTAGTACCTGATCAATATTCTCAAAAATAGCTAAAATCGCAAATTTTTTCAAACATATTTTTTTTAATATTTTAAGCTGATTTCTAGGAATAAAATATTCCTTACTTTTCTTCAAAAAAAACGAACAAATAAAATAGCAGCACCTTTTAAACAAAGCAGCTAATACACTTCTTTCCATTAAAAATTTTTTTTAACAGCTTTCAAAACGAAAAAATAATAATAAGTTCATTAAAATAAATACATCATATTAAAAAAAAATCGTTTCTTTTTCCCCTGTTGCCGAAAATAATTTTTTAAACAAATTAATGCACTTACCAAAATAAAAAAAAAACAATAAAATGTCAACTTAAAGAAATAATTTTCATTGTCAAAAAAAAAAAAAAAAAAAAAATCGTCTGCGCATATTTTTCGAGTTTATTCACCGAAAACTAAATACCTAAATTAAAACTTTAGCGTGAAAATAAAAACAAATCATATCAACAATAATTATTTCACAGTTAAAACCACAGCAGCGGAGTCGGAGTCAATCTCATTTTGGGATAAAAGAGTCGGAGTCGTATATCCAAGAATCGGAGTCAGTCATTTGTCCTCCGTGTATAAATGTTTGCCAAAGCTACGAAGTCAGAGTCGAAGTCGCCGGGGAGTCGGAGTCCGATTAATTGTCGGGAACTGGAGTCAGAGTCGGTGTCAGGTCCCCCTAAATTCTCGGAGTCGGAGTCGGGAGTAGGTCGTCAAGAGCTATTTCCAACCAAGTTTGTTTGAAGTAAATCCGCCTTCAAGTACGGAATCTACATTGACTTTCAGTTTCCCCGTAGGCGCTAATGTTAAGGGATTTGAACTGTTCAAAATTGAACGGAAAATTGTTCAAATCAAAAAGATATCTTATATACAAGTTTTTATCAAAAGCTTTTTCCTACAAAGTTTGTTTGAAGCAAATTCGCCTCACAGTTCGGAATTGCTTTGAATTTGCCCGTAGGCGCTAATGTTAAGTTTTTTTGAACTGTTCAAAATTGAACAAAAAATAGTTCAAATCAAAAAGTGAAATATGGGAATGAGGTGTCCTCTCCGAGATCTTTCGAACAAAAAAAAAGTTTGTTCGAATCGGACTATTCATTCAAAAGTTATTAGGGGGGGGACAGACAGACAGACCGACAGACATTTTTCCCCATCTCAATACCCTACTTTCCAATTTTTAATTTTTCAATATTTATTTAATTATTTTATTATTTTTGACTTTTTTTTGTTTTTTACGATATTTTTAAGATGCATTAAGCCTTCTTTCATGCTTTTTTCTTCTTTTTCTGACTTTTACTGGGAAAGTAGGCTAAAAAATGTCAACGGAAACTAGCTTATCCAGCCCTTATCTCTTAACTTACTTAAACAACTTAAATGAATTTTTTTGGGACTTCAACTACAAGCGAGTTTTGATAGGACCCCCCTCCCTCCTTAGTTTATATCGTGATGATAGCTTTAAAAGGAGGTTTTTTGGAGGAGCTCACGAATCTTCCATCCCTTTCTAAAATATGTATAAATATAGTTAAAAATCGAATTTTTAGAGCCTCAAAGGCAAAATATTTCCAGGAAGGAAGGATTCTAAGCACCTTCTTTTAATGTAAGCAAACATTACCTAAAGGTGCATTTTTAGGCTGGACAGCTGAAGAGCTAGAAGAGCACCCCTCCTCTTCTAACTTCTCAATGTATAATGACAGAATATTTTGGTTTCTAAGCGTTATTTTCAAAAAGTATTTTCGGGCCAGCTCCCGGCGAAACCTGACCTTTCTCCGTACATCATCAAAAACATACAAAATGTGTTTTTAGTTTCCTAATTTTCAGAAATTACTGGGAAATTTAAATTTTGAAACATTTTCGAGGGAGATTACTAAATCCAGCCCCTCAGTTAATGCCTCGATACCCCGAAAATTGAGTTTTTAAAACTTTATTTTAATAAAATTTCTGGGGAGTTATCAGGGCCCAATTTCTCAATAGGCAGAGTAGGCAGCTGCCTAAGGGCGGCAAATTTGCTATTATAATACACATTTTTTGAATTAAATTGTTAGTCTTGAAAGTAAAATATTAGCATTCTTTCATTTTCCACAGAGACAATTTTTCGGGATAAGATATATCTTATGAAAGTCAAATGTTTTTCAATCATGGTATTTGCCGAATCGTCAGCAAAATTTGCCGAATAAAAAATTTTTTGGGAGATCACTGTGATCATTTCATCGGGGCGCCTCAGAATGTGAAACGAAATCATTTCTTCATAAGTTTGACAGTTTGAATCTGGGGAACACTTTTTTACGTTTTTTTAAGTCAAGGATATTTTGCTTCTTAAAGGGAGTTAGGGGGCGAAGATTTCAAATTTGCCTAGGGCCGGCATGGAGCTAAATTCGGCCCTAGGGAGTTCAAAAATTTCGGATGATCCCTCCCGAAACTGTGCGCTACTATATACCAGCTACAACTCAGTGATTAGTTCCTGTTCTGCATATACTCTATCTTTCATGCGATACACATACGATTATAATCCGTTCATTTATCTACAAGAAAACAAAATAGTTGTCATGGCCCGTACCAACACTGGTGCATCAATTTCTCAAATCCAGGAGGGCAGTTGGCTCCCCTGTCTAAATGATGGACTTGGTGGCAATGTCGGTGAAACATCGGCCGATGTTGCAACATCTTCCAGACGTTTTTCAGTAGTCCTGATATAATCAGCCCTTGAGCAGCCGTCTTTGGACGAGATACGAACAATTAACTTTACAATCTAGATGCATCTTTTTGTTTTGAAAACAGAGTTCTGGTTTATTGGTCCTCGTCCTGCCCCTCTTCTTATAGTGAACCTAGAGTCCTATAAGAAAAGGTAGTTTTCATACAGTGGCGCTAAATGAACCAAAAGGCACAGTTGTGTCGGTGTTCCCTTTGACTTTAAAGTCAAAACAAGTAAAGACTGCATAAGGTTCTGAGGAAGAGCTCCTGAAACCTACCGTCCGCCCCTCATCATCTATACAAATAGCCTAATGCAGTTTTAGGTCTTCCACTTCGAAAATTTTCGTTTGAGGAGAGCTAGGAACTCTAGGGACAGCCTCCGAACACTGACTTTCTTCTGATATCATTAAAGATCAACTAAAACACACTTTTTTACATCAATTTTAAAAGGATTTCGGTTGAGGCTTGAGGACCGGGTCCTCAGTCTAGGAAGATTGGGCCCCCGCACATTGGGCGCCGTCGATTGGCCTCCGGGAACATTGGGGGCCGAGAACTTTGGGCGCCGAGCATTTTGGACGCCGTTAACTTTGGGCACAAGAACATTGGGCGCCGAGCATGTTGTGCCCAATGTTCCCGGCATGCACCCAATGTCTGCGGCGCCCCATCTTCCCATTTCGGCATTCAAAGGAGTGGTTCGGTGTCCATCCCCACAAAAACGATACCCTCCCCCCTCCATAAGAAAAGAAAAGAGACCCCACAAATCATCAGGGGTCATCACGACGGTTTAGCATGATCAAAACTCCTGCTAAGTTGTCGTTTCATGAGAATTTCAATGGTACGATCTGCGCTACAACCCCAGCAACTCTCTCGTGGGCACACCTGACATGGTTAACTATCTGAAAAGGCATAAACAATTGCTTGTATAGTATGGTTCTGATAAAAAGATGTATGACCTTGAGAGAATTCATTTCAGTGTGGGCAAAAGAAGATAGGGATACTCGAGGGGGAGGAGGAGTCCTGACGCAGACTGCGGCATTGATATATTTCAGGAGGGGGAATAGTTTTAGAAGTTTTTGATTTTTTTTTTTTTTTTTGTCTTATTTATGGGGATGCTGTGTACCATTTGAAGGGAGGATTTGATTAGGCGGAATAGTTTTTCAGGGTTCCTGATATCATTTTGAGGGGGTTGTGATTGGAGGATAAACGAAGCGTTCGAGGGGTTACTACTCTGCCTATCCTCCCAAGAACGAGATCCCCGAATATGAGATCAAAAATCCTCTAAAATACCCGCCACCCTATTAAAATTGCAATGGTACAGTCTACGTCATGAACCCTATACCCCTTGTAAGCTTCCCCAACATATATTTGTCTGAAAAAGCTTAATCGAGCAATCGTAAGTATGGCTCTGATAAAAAGATATTTGACCTTGAGAGAGTTAATTTCCATTTCGAAAGAAAGAAAATAGTATTGTTAATTTCTTTCACTACAAAAGCTAACCGCAACAGTAGGTTAGCTTTAGAAATGATTTTTTTAGGAATTGAGGATTATACGGATTATATTGGGAACCTCCCTGTAAATGATAGCATTCTTAAACTCATCTTTAATTTCGAAAAAAGAAAAAATCAGAGGGAACTTCAAACCTACTGCACTCTCTTTCCTCTATTGATAACAAAGCCTATGAAAAGTTGCTTCTTTATAACTTCTGTATGAAAAAAATCTCGAGGAAAACCTACCCTTAAAGTATTCTACAATTGCAGGGGTTGTGCGTCATTGCGTCAAGGTTTGGATTTTGAAATTTTTCCGATGGAGACCAC
The DNA here is from genome assembly GCF_026930045.1 of Uloborus diversus. Classification (NCBI taxonomy): domain Eukaryota; kingdom Metazoa; phylum Arthropoda; class Arachnida; order Araneae; family Uloboridae; genus Uloborus; species Uloborus diversus. The sequence goes on from NC_072735.1 coordinate 94,437,169, forward strand.
CGAACCCATTCCTTATCTGGCAGTTTGTCACTAAAAATAGCCTACAATTTCGTTTCTCAGAATTCAGTGAAAATTTTCTGAAGAGGACTTCCGAATATTCCTCTCATCATCACCGAATATGTAGTGTTTTTAAAGCATCAATTTCAGAAAACTTGTAGGAGGAGCCTCCAGTCCTCTAAGTCAAATTAAAACGTCTTCAGATTTAAAAGAAAAAAAAAAATCAAAAATCGAAATTTATATAAATCAATTTAGAAAAGTTCTCTGAGGGAAGCTCTGCACTCCTTAACCCTCACATGACAAAAATTGCGTCTTTATATACCACTAAAATCGTGTCCCCTCCTAAATATATCTATGTATAATGTATATATACTTGTGTCTGTGCATCAAATAAAACGTTACCATTGCGTTAATAGAAAGGTAAGCGATTACGACCGTCTAGGCCCGGATCTGCGTGCCCGCTGACCCCACAGTGCGGGGGGGGGGGGCACATCCTTAAGGGGCCCTACGCAGAAGAAATGGGAGGGGAAAAAAAGCATTAAAGGCTTGTTAACGTTTCAAATATACACTGCCTTGTGGGGAGGTTCCTACAAATTTAGGGTTTATAAGAGTCAAGGAAATTTAAATTATTCCTTAAAATTTAAGGAAAGGTCGTCATGAAAGAAGTATCAGCAAAGTTTACTAAAAAACGCTATTTATCAGCTTTACACAGAAACACAAAGAGTCAGACCTTGGCTAAAGTAGGGAGCTAACCACCTCCCCCCTCAAAAAAAAAGAGGTAAACTCTCAACTGAACAGTTTGCGCCTAACCCCCCCCCTTTCGATACGAGGTCACCCCGCATATACAATCACTTTTTTAATGCTTCATATATTGAATAGAATTCTACATTTTCGGATATATAGTCAGGTCTTAAATACCGTAAACGCTTATAGTCATTTTTGTCTCACTTTGTTTGGGTGATTTCAGCTTAACTTTTCCAAGTTCAAAATAAACCGTCGATAGAAAATGATAGTGTTGATCGATTCACGTATTTGAAGAAAGAAGAATTTGCTTAATAAGTGTGCGTTTTATACTCTTCTCATGTCATTTGATAAAAATTAAATTCGAGTTTTGAATTGGACAGGCGAGTGTCCAGGATTTCATTAAGGGAGGGCTTTTGGTTTCAATGTTTTTTCATTCTTGCTTGCATTGTCAGGAAAACACAACAGTGCCAAATAATTCATTTCTTTACACTGTTCCCAATGAGGGGCGTAGCGGTGGGAGGGGATATAAGTCAGGACCGTTATACTATATACATGTCAGAACCCTTATGAAATTCACCTTCTAGAAGATAAATTCTGGTTGCGCTAGTAACCTCAGTATTTACTCATTCTACTGCTTGTTTAGATTTCAAACCTGTTTACTGTGCACTAAATTTCAATAAGTATTAATATATTTCTAAAAAATCTTTTATGACACATGTTTTCAGGTATTCTAAAATAATGCTTAATAAACTAAATAGTAAAAGGTTCGTTGCAAATGCAAATTATTTACATTACCCAAGCACAATAACATTACTTCTTGAGATATGGCACTCACAATGGAAAAAAAGAATGTTCGATTACCCCACCCTTTTTCAGTTGTTGACACCAAAATAAAATCAGCTCTTATACCTTCTAAGGGCTACCTGTCAATAAATTTTTGTTTGATTCCGTTCATTATTTCTTGAGATACAGCAGTCACAATTGAAGACAAAAAACGTTCTATAGCTCAACCCCCGTTTGAGATATCGACACCAAAAATGAATCAGCACCTGCTCCTGTTAATGGCAACATACGGACCAATATTTGTTTGATTCCGCCAGTTACTTCCAGAGGAATAGCAAGCATGCGTAACTCAAGAAACGTCCCATTGCTCCACCCCCCTTGGAGGAATTCGCGCCAAAAACCAATGCACACAAGTTCACATTGAGGCACATATGTGTACCAAATTTTGTTTGATTTCATGTGGTAGTTTTTGCTGTAGAGCGGCCACAAAAAAACTGGTCACACACGTACGTGACACACACACTACTCAGCACACCCCAAAACGTTCAAATCTATCAAAATTTGAAAATTTGCACAAATTCAATACTTTTTTCTATATATTAGATATAGAAGAAAGTAAAAATAGTTTAACCCATATTAAAGTACAGGTAACTTGAATAATTAAAATATCCTAAAATTTTCTACTTTCAATTTTCCAAAATTGCAGAGAAAAAAAAATAATAATAATATTCTTCATGTACAAGTATATTTGGAGTTCTTGATTGAGAATTATTAAAATTGTTTTAATAATATTCTGATTTAGGTCTTAATTGTATTGTGAACAAAATTATACATATATTTTTATTTTTTAAGAGAGGACTAAAATGTAAATTTTTCCATAACCATCTCTCTTCATTACAACCTTAAAATTTCATGATAGACGTTGTTCACTGTCACACTTTATTCTGACTGAATAATAAATAGCCAATTCATCTGCTTCAAAATGATTGATTTGTTTTTAACAAGTAGAAATTTGATAATTCATTAACAGCAGTTTTTATAACTTCAGACTTTCAGCTGTATATTTTCATTATTTATTTACACATTTAACTCTTTGCACTAGACATCTTTTTTTCTTGCTGAATTTTCATTTCCAAAATTTGAATGGAATAAGTTAATTCCCTGGTATCAAATAAAATTGAATATCCTCTCAGATACGGCAATATATCACATAATGCATAGGGATTAAAATTATTTCTGATGTAGAAGCAGATACTTTCTAAAATTACATGGAGGTGTTTACTGTAAAGTTAAAAATATAGCCATAATCCAAACAAATTTTTGTGAATAAGAGTTTTATATGCATTTTACAGGTACATTCATAGTCCATGATTTCAATACATCTTTTTTATAACAATAAAAATTCAAAAGTAGTTGATATAAGAATACATAAAATAAATCTCACAAGATTCTCAAGTTAAAGTACATTTTAGAATCTTAGTACACTGAGTAATTGAATTATCATTCCACTCGAAAAGCCTAGCGCACCACATTGCTAATATTAGACAAAACAGAGCAACACATCATTCAGGATTAGTAGTAAAGTGAAATAGTCTGTTCAAATCTTCAATTTTTGAGGAGATATCCAGATAGAGCACAAGCATCTTCAAAACATACAACTGGTAACATCAACTGTTGGAGGGGTAGGGGTCCAGGAGCAGTATTTTTCAAAGAACTAAAACCTACAAAATATAGAATAAGTACAATTAATACAAATAAACAAACTCGGGGGGGGGGGGGGGGAAAGGAAAAGTTCTAGGATAGTTCTTTAGAATTTATAAGCACATGCATTTTTAAAATATGTAACTGTATGACCAATAAATGTATTATATCATTTAATGTTTTTCCAGACTAAAAATCGGAAAAGAAAAGATTAAAATAGAATTACTACAGGAGTATATGAAAACAATACAATTGTTTGCATAGATATTTCAAAACAAATAAACAGATTGCATGGGCCCAGCAGTGTCACCATAATCAATTTTTTTTCAACTTATAGCATCTAACAAAATTTCCACAGATTGTAGAGCTGCAGAGTAATAAATTATACATCTATGATTTAATACATCTTTTTCACCAGTACAAATATAACTGTTTTCAACAATATGTTTACATGCCAGAAGCAAGGCCCACATAGTATCCCTTCGACACCAGTCTTCATTTCTTCATCAAGATTTTTTCCCCTGGCTTGTTTATCACTCAATTTGATATTACAGTTACCCCTTGTTATATTGTGCTTTTCGGGGGACAAAGAAAAAGCACGTATTATCCGAAAGCGCGAAGTAACCAAGGTTATTAAAAATAGTCATCCATCCAGCACATACATGTAAATTAGCATTCACTCTTTTTGACATGATTTTCAAAAGGTTTCGTTTTATTTCAAGAATTTACTATCGCACGTATTGAAACTTATACAAGATTCAAATTTAAGTAAATTTTCAACGTCAATATGAAATGGTGACTAAAGATGATCTTCAAGAAGAGTGAGCATTCCAATACCATCTTATTCCCAAGGGACTTTCTAATCCCTTCGATTTGCAGTAGAAAGGATGTGAAAAGTAAAAGTAACCAGATTGTTTAGAGAACTCTTTTGCCCATCCAGAGCATTCTTCCTTTCTTTGATGCAAACCTTGATCTGTGGAACCAAGCACAAATCTTTTCTGTGCTAACAGGCAGTCAGAGAGGGTGTATGTTCTCTTCTACTTAGACCAGTATGACACCTGCCTGCTCTCTCAATCATTGTAAAGGTCTTGGTATCAATACAAAAGAAATATACTGCATGTATGTACATTTGGATAACAAGAGTTGCCACTGCTTTTCCAGCGAATTCAGAAGTTATTAAATACAAACAAAAAACCTGACTGCGTAAAAACCAAAAAAAACTAAAAAGAAAAATGTATAAGCCCAGTAGTTTAGAATGTTATTAAGTACTACTGAATAACTACACCATTGAAATAGTTTTATGGGGCCCATTCCTTTCTGATTCAAGGAACCCCGTAAAATTTGAATGGGCTCCGACTGTTGATCCTTCTCTTCTGCTTTTGAATTTATGATTAGTCTTATCTGTGTAGAATTATAAAACTATTTCAATGGTGTAATTATCAGAAATACTTAATAACATTCTTAACTACTGGGCTTATACATTTTTCTTCTTAGGTTCTTACGCAGTCGAGTTTTTTTTTTTTTTTTTTAAATATTTCTTTTTTATTTTACACTTTTTAGTTAATTTTCATTGACTTAGATGATTATGAGAGGATACACTTCTCAATCTTGTCATTTTATTGAGAGAGTTTGTATCTTGAGGTTTATTAAGTAACTTGCGGTGGTCTAATCTACTGATAACTAGTCCCTCTAGGCAGGGCCGATTAAAATATCGAGGGGTCGTAGGCCAAATACTTTTTTGGGGGCCCCTGTATTCAAACTTTATAGCATTAGCCGTCGGCTGAATAAATTTTAGCAAGACTAAAGTAATTTCAGACATTTAGGGGCCCCTAAATATCGGGAGCCCTAAGCCCGGGCCTAGTTGGCCTGTTCAGCAATCAAGTCCTGCTTCTAGGGGCCTAACTCGGCTTAAAGCTACATGTGCATGACCTTCAGCAAAAGCAGCCTGTATAACTCATGCTGATGCGAGCTAAGAAACGGCGTCAGTCAAATCTCGCAAAACTAAAAGGTAGACAAGAAAGTACATAATGCAAAACTCAGTCTCCTGAATCCTGACAAAAACAAATGCAACATGTTAGAGATGAAAATTGAATTAGTAGACTTTCTTTCTTTTGGTGCTTATTGCACGGGTTTATTTTGATGAGGACTACAATCTGAGTGTCTTGCCTCCCTTACGCATGATCTATTTTTTATTTCAGTAGATTACATATAAACAACACATGAAAGAATTTACATCAGAAAGAGGGGGAAGTACATGCGGAGCGAGGGTGGGAGTTGAACCCACCGCCTCAAGTGTGAGAAAAGCCCGATCGGTAGAGTGTCGGATTCGGGGCCGGAGGGTCCTGAGTTCGAACTTCAATGGTCGAAGACCCACTGTCGTCATTAAAGGGGACTGGGCGACGTTAAATATGCTCGTGGTCTCAATGTCCTCCAAGTGAAACGATACCTTTGGGGGTGCTAGTACCAGGTAGCTATTAGCTCCTGGACTAATTCTAAATTCTCATTAACTGTTCGATCCGGTGATGGTGCTGCCATCTATCGGTATAAAAAATAATGGAAGCAAGGCACTTAGTATGCAGTCCTCGACATAAATACAGTTGTGACTCGGAAGCGGAAGTGTGAGAAAGAATCGCTTAGACCACTCGGCCACTGAGGCGGGACCGCCGCGAATCTTAAGAGAGAAGGGAGGAAAACATGGACATGGGAACCGGTTCGCTTAACTAAATGGATGTCCATGTGGTAGAAAAGTGATTCCTTTTCAACCAATGATCGTCCGCCATTTTGTGGGCAAGTACTTCCCACTGCACATCCAATAAGCTTACTATGGGTTCGTTTTCCGCAATTTTTGAGGGGATTTTAAATTTTAAAGTACCACTTTCAATGGAACATCTTATTTTTTGAAAAAAAAAAGTCTCAAAATAATTTTCTATTGGAAATTCACTATTGGAGGTAATTTTAGAACAGAAAATATATTTCGCATCTTCCTAATTTGTAACTCATGTTTAATTCGGCTATTTGAAACATTAAAGTACCTACCTTTCTCATCGACGAAAAACTAATTTAGGGTTTTATGGATTCCGGGTAAGTCAGTTTGAATCTCTAGAGGCCATTCATTGATTGCGTAAGGATTTTGGCAACTTGCTTACCCTTACATGGGGGAGCGGGGGGGTCGAAAGATTTTTCACCCCCTCCTTATCTTACATAAAATTCCATTTCGATTTTCAAAATAATAAAATAACAAATCTTACATCGCTGGAATCGTTATTCTTTTTTTAAAAACCTTTAGGTGTAAAAAAATATTTACTAAAAGGATTCTAGACTGAATGTTTTTTTGATAAATATTTTTTGTATATAATGAAATACTAATTTAAAATAAGACATGCAATACACAGTGCGATACTTTTATTATATTTTACACTATTCATTCTATGAAAAACAAGTAAAAACAGCTCATCCTTATACGTTTTTACCTTCCCGAAGAAAATAAAATATGATCCTTGCCAAACCACTTGACCACACAATTTCTAATATAGAATATCGACTTGAAAATTGCCCCTTCTTTTTCTTTTTATATTAGAGCAAAAAAAAAAAAGCAAAAATGCCTTGTTCCATTTTTGCAATTTAAATAGTATTTTCGCATTTTTCAAAAAATGTGACCATAGCGGAAACCTTGATTGAGACCAGAACATTATAGGTGCTTTTCAGGCCTTGACACAAACAGTTTTTTTTGGGGAGACAATATTTTTTTCAGAAAATGAGTGAGAAAAAAAAGAGCACACTGAATAGATCATATAAATGCATTTTAAACAACTTATAACAACAATTTTAAAATGACATGTAGAGAACTTACCCTTGCCACCTTGTTCAACAAGTCTCTTTCAATGGAAAGATATCAAGGAAATTTGTCAACCTTTTCCATCTTCAGATTGCTCAAATTGAGGTCAGTCCAGTCGATTCACAGGGAGACTGCAAAGAAGGAAATATGTAAAGCAGGAAGATACTGGGTTCAAAGCCCAGTTTTATAGGAAAAATATCCGCTTTGTAGAGGAACCATCGTTGAAGACAGGATTCTTAGGTTTTCTGCAAAAAAAAAAAAAAAAAAAAAAAGGTGATTTAAAGAAAGAATATGATTAACATGAACTGCATGCATTGGGGACAATTAGTTACCTATTTCACAAACTACTTTGACAAATTGTCAAATTTTCATCTTAGTAGTAACTACCCAGGGTTGGCTTTCTGCCGGCAGAAACTAGTCTTTGCCGTGCCAGTGGCAGAAACTGGTTGTAACCGATAAAAACTGGCAGAAACTGGCAAAAACTTAAAAGCATCTTTAATTACTTAAGTGATTGCTAAATGATATTCGTTTAAGTAAACTAAAAAATGAAACTTCATTTCATCATTTAAAAAAAATAAAATTCTATGCTAATGCCCTTGATTTAGTTCGAGAAGGGAACTTTTCATTTGCAGATGCTCGTAATGTTTGGATTAATTTAACAAAGGACGAAAAATCATATAGGTGCTCAGGAAAGAGGAGCGACATACAAAATTAAAAGGCATTTCAGATTTTAATTTGCTCACTTATATGCTTCATCTAAATTGTTTGTGATCGAAATTATCACATGCTTCAAGAAGAAAGTGCCAGAATTTTACTTGCCAATATTAACATAAATTTTGTACCTAATGTCACAGCTTTGCAAAATAAATTGGCCCTATTTCTCGAAACTTTATTTTCCAGTCGAATTTCTCCCACTACCCCAGTTACTACATGGTGGACCAGTTAAAAAAAAGCAATAGATGAAAGTTTCAAACATTGCTTGTTCCTTCATGCATTGCCTGCTCTTGCATGAAGGAACTCTAGCTCTTCTGTTGCAGGAATATTCTAAAGTTTCTCATTTGTAGATTGAGAAACTGTTTAGATTTTAGAAATAACCTTTTTGAAGAAGCAACTGCAGGGTCCAAACAATGTAATATTTGATTTTAAATTGTGGTAATATAATTAAAATGTGCTTTGGTTAATAATTATTTTTTCCATGCACTTCCTATTGCATGTCAATATTTTTTTTTTTTTTTTTTGTGAGTTTTTGCCAGTTTCTGCCACAACTGTGGCAGAAAGTGGTTTTCGCCATGCCGGTTTAACCGGTTTCTACCAGTGGTTTTAACCGCCTCCGCAGAAACTTGCCAACCCTGTAGCTATCAGAATAGAGGCTCTATCCTTTGAGGAATGCACTAGCCCAAAATACACCTTGTCATCATATAATTCCATCAATCAAATATTGTTTTGAAAATTACAGATTATCAGGGGCTCTCAAACCCCTGTCCCTTCTTAGATGGCAGGACGTTTTCACCCTAGGAAGATTTGAAATTATTACATGAAAACAAATCACTTGTTGACGATTTGCAAAGCAGAGGAGAAAACACAGCATTTAACTTACTTTTACCACATTGAAACATACTTAGCATAAAAACGCATCCAGTTATATGCTTGTAGAATCGTAATGTCATGAATACAAGAAGTCATAAAATCCACCTCGGGAAGATGCTCAATATTGTTTGATATTAATTTTCAATTTTACTAATTAGTCTGCTCAAAAATTAATTTCACTCTGCTGCAATGCTTGTAGCTAACATTACAAACAGACCGGCCCAATATAATAGTTAAAACAAAAATAACATACTTCGTATATAATTATACAAAACACAGTGAAACAACCATTTAGCTCGAACACCGTTGATGCGAAATTAAATATTACGTTACAAATATAATGTTTAAAATTATGCACAAGCAAAAATAACCAGCGTACTTTGCATTGATCAGTACTTAAAGTACAAAATTAATAATCTCAAATGCGAATGATAAGGTATTAAACGACTTAAATATTAGAATGAATACATTCAAGATTCAATATATATTTTCTAAGCCAACAAGAAATATAAATAATACACAATAAATATCTACAAACTGAAACTATTATGGTTAATGATTGATCAATTTTAAAAAATAATGATACAAACGTCGGAAAATTCAAAACCACATACAGTCGACGCTCGATATAACGACCATCTCCGTCCCAGAGAAAAAGGTCTTTATAACGAGTGGTCGTTATAAGAGGTATAATTTTAAAAAATATACACGGTTATCATGCATGCCCCGCTGTTCCGAAAAAAATGGTACTTTTTTAAACATTCCAGTTAATTGCCCAAATTATTTTTATCATAGGATTATTTTAGAAAAATCGTGTGCAAAATATTATGACAGAATATTAAACAAATTTTAAAGTAGAAAATATAGGGAGGAAAATGTTACACACTTACAAATCTGCTACTACTACTACTACTACCACAACATTTTCTGAAGATAAAACCAGACAGATGTTTGCCTTTTTGACAGAAGTGATTTTTGCAAAATATTATTTTCTGTTTCAGATATAGGTGATAAATTGTGTTTTTCTTGCTTTTCAAAGAAACATTTAAAAGTCCCTCGAGAACCCCAAATTTTAAAAACCACCAGATTCAAACCCCAAACTACCAACACATCTGTCAACTCCCTTTTCTTAGGAATCTGGAAATTTCTCGATTTTTCCTCCCATTATTTTTTCTGTGCTAGCAGTGGTGAATGGTAAACTCTGAATCCCTCCAACCCTCTCAAAGTTGGATTTGACATTGAAAACTTCAGGCAGATATCCGTAAACAATAATCAAGGTCATTTCAAGCTACAAATTTGTTTATTGGAAAAATCACCAGAAATAGCGTCCGCTGAATTCGGTCGCTGTATTGGATTCGACGATACAAAAAGGTCGTTATAATGAAAGCAAATTAACATAGAGTTCATAGGAACAAAGTTGGGACTTTTACCACTGGTCGTTATAATGGGACGGTCTTTATAATGTGTGGTCGTTATAATGAGCGTCGACTGTACCTCCACCAAAAACCGCTCGAACGTAAAAAAATGGCTTCCTTCCGGAAAAACATGAATACACTGCCAATAATCTAATCGCCAGATATACAAGCCAACGCCAAGTGCCGGTTAGATCAAAAGATGGACAATTTCTTTGGAGTGCCGCGGTTGACCTATTGTTCTCCGGTCAGGTTTTCCTCGAATGTGCAAACTAGCACGCGACACAGCTACA
>NC_072735.1:94447543-94490043 GCF_026930045.1 Uloborus diversus
ATTTTCGCTCTTAGCTTTGCTTTTGTAATAATTCAGACATTGGAAGGGTCGTCAAGTTTTTTCATGTGTAATTTTGTTTTTGTCGGGAATATTACTTCCTCGTCAAGCATGGGTAGGGATCAGAAAAAAAAAAAGAAAAGGAAAAATATAGAAGAAACTTTCGTGATGGCCACAACATACTAGTTAATCTATGGCAACAACAACAAAAATGTGTATATGAAGTTATAATTACTTAATGTTATAATTAATTGAATACTTCAAAACATTTCATACGTAATGCTGCAAGTTTTAGGAACACAACAATGCTGAGTGTGAAAAATAAATGTAGTGAAATAATAATGTAGTATTTATCCTAAATTATATACCATAAAAGCACTTATTTTCGTTTATTTTCGCCGCGTTAATTTAAGCGATTTTCACACGTTCGTCGTAATTACGAAAATTTAAGACATGTGAAATATTATTACGCGGCCGATTTTTCAACTTTCAGTTACGTCCCCATAAAATTCGCGAAATTTTCCGCTTGCAAAATCACTGATGTCTTCATTTTTGTGAAAATTACGGCTCACGAAAATAAGTACTTCTACAGCAATAAAACTTTCTCACGTTTCAGACACTTTTAGATCAAAAAGTTTGGTTTTATGCCAGAGCAGCCTTTTTTTCTAATGGATATGCCTCGTATTACCTAATCTAGAAAATCATCAGTCACAAAATGACAGGTGCGAATTTCTTCTCTATTTCCATTCCAATCCATTTGTAGAAACAAGAAACTCAACAAGTAGGGTCCTATCGCAGTCCATGATTATGAAAAACATGATTTTCCTAACATAACTAAAAAGAACATTCCTTTCAACACGTCGAAATTCAAAGGACTTTTCTTTTCTTTCTTTTTTTTTTTTGCAATTTATGAGTAGATGAAAAAGTTATGCACACTTGTATAAATCTTGCTAACAACAAAATTTATTGAAGTGACTGAATCGACCACTGGTCGTAGCGTGGTCGAGCGATCTTTCACCCAGGCAACTCACCTCCAGTTTGTCTGTTCGAGTTGTTCTGTATACCTACTGCTGATTTTGATGAGCACCGGGGATTAGTCATGCAACATTTATTCCTGATCATTAGTGAGTGACGGAATCACAATTAGATACTGGTGATGTTTCTCAATTGGTAATGAATGTCTAGAATATTTTAAGTAATATGTATTAGTATTCCTGTGATACCCCTTGATGGATAGTGCTTAATACCTTTTTTCAATAATCACAGCGTTTCCGAGCTTAAGTGCTTTTAAACGTCTTTGAGCTTGCAAAATGCGTACAGTGAAACTTCGATAAGTCGAACTTCGATGAGACAAAAACTTCGATAAGCCGTGCAGTGAATCTAAATTCCCGTCTAACTGAATGGGGAATTAATGTTATTTATTTTCGATTAGCCGAATTTCATTGAGTCGAAATATTTGACAAGTCAAATTTTATTTCAGGAACGTCGTTACATTTTCCTTACTAACGTAACTCTATAAGTAGAAGTCGTTCGCCCCCCCCCCCCCCCAATAGTGTGAACAAAAAGAAAGGCTAACTTTACAAATTGAGTGGAGTTTTGTTACAAAAGAATATGAACATTCAAGGAACCACAGATTTTATGGATTTTGTTACATTTGATGAAGGAATTTAAGTCACAGAGTATTTAACTGGTGAAGCTATTTTATGATGCGTAGGTGAAAGTAGTGGAAACGTTTCTGATGTTGAAGAGAAGTAAGAACTTGAAACAGTAATAAAATTACCTTCTATTCAAGATATTAGAAGAGCAGCAGAAGTATTGCACGTTTTCATAGATTCCCGTTTGAATGTTTCCGACTTATCGTTTACCGATTTATTTTATAAAATAATTTCTTTTGTTTTTTTAATAAGTAAAAACTGTTATATTTCAGAAAAAAATTTTAATTTGTTTTCCAAAAAAACCAATTCTTGAATTTATATGGTAATTACTGCTTGATACTTTATTCTAATAATTTTTGCTCATACTATAAATTTAATGAGCTTCAGTGCTAGTAATTCTGTAGTTTTTTTTTTTTTTTTCAATGAGGTGAATTTTCAATAACCCGAATTACTTTTGCTTTCCATGCAACTTCGACTTATCGGATTTTTAATATATATTGTTTTCTTTCATGATGTAAAATCTTGTTAGGATTTTCCAATCTCTGAATGAATCCTAAAAGTAATTTTAAGTTTCATTGTTCTTTACACACTAAAGTCAATGGGTATCTTTTTTTTTTTTTTTTTTGTTCTACTTAAATAAGACTAACAAATTTGTTTCAATTCATTTCATACTATGCTGAAATACAAATTTCTTTGTCATCACGATTTTTTAAAGCAATTTTACCGTGAAAGCTATTTGAAATTTCATTAAAAGTGCACCTTCTGTTTCTTTTTTCTCTCTAACAGGAATTCCTTTTTGTGACTTAAAATAAAAAAAATATTTACAATTTCGTTAGAAGTCCACCTTCTATTTATTTTTCCTCTCAAATAGGCATTCATTTTTATGACTTAATTTTAAAAAAATATTTACAATTTCATTAAAAGTGCACCTTCTATTTCTTTTTCTTATCAAATAGGCATTCATTTTTGTGGCTTAAAATAAAAAAAAAATACTTACAACTGCATTAGAAGTGCACCTTCTATTTATTTTCTTTTTTTTTTCTGAAGTGTGGCATTCACCTCTGCGAATTACATAATTGATGTTAAATATAATATACACTAAAATAATTGTAATTATTTTGCTATAGTCCTTTTGTATTTGACAATGTTTATTATGTATCTACTTTTTGTGCTTCTCACAGACAATGATAAAGCTTACCAAGTTGAAATGTTTTTGAAAATATCGCTTGAAATTCTTAGCTGATAGTGTTAATAATGGGATTATAAAGAGACTATGAACATGCTCAACAAAATTATTTATTTATTCTTTAAAAAATATGCTTGCACTGTTTAATTTTGAAATCTACTATCTGTAGATTTTACTGGAGCAGATATTTTGTTCGGAAACTTGTCGTGTCTGCTGCATCTGCAAGTGATAAATAAAAGTACCTAAAAGTAAGAAGAAAAAAAATAAATACATTGGCAAAAAATTAAAAATGTGCGTTAGAATTCAGTTTACAATATCTTGCATAGATGTAAAATATTTAACGAAACAGACAGTCTCTTCATCACTTAAACTCTAACTACACCTTGACTTGAAAAGTAAACTTATGTAATTTTTTCCCCTTATTTCTGATAAGAATAATAGGGGCAGTTGAGAGCTTAGCGGTTAGAATGTTGGGCTCAGGATCGAAAGGATCCCCGAGTTCAACGCCAGAGGCCATTAAGATGCAGTTTACGAGCTTGTTATAACTATGGGACCGAACATCTTGTGTCTGTTGCTAAGCACTTTACCGTAGGTATACGAGGCTGGAGAAAACTTATGCCTCGTTTATGCTGAAATAAAATGAGAAAAATCTTTTTTTGCTTCGTCAGCAGATGTAACAGCTTTAGATTCTTGCTTGATTCTAATCTGCTACATTTACTGGACAAGTCAAAAACAAAAAAAAAATCCGTATTTTATTTCAGCATAAATGTAGCTGTCCCATTTCTCTCGGTTAACCCCTAGTTTCATTTTGTAACAAGGTGAATTGTGGCAGGGGATTACAATTGTTGTAGCAACGCAAGCCACAAACCGTATCAACTCTTCTATGTATTCAAAAATATAAAGATCTTACCTAATTTGAAGTTTTTCTTTCACAAATAAGAGAACCCATTTCCATATCCATAAAAAGGAGAGAAATGAGAGAATCCTTTGTAACCAAGGTATTCGGGGTATTTTGCGTAACCAAAACTCTTGTATCCACCAAAGAATTCAGGGTGTTTCAAGTAACCAAGATTCTTGTATCCACCAAATCTGTAATCTCTCACGTAAGGCTGTGGAATGGTTTCATAGGCAATCTTTGTAAGAGGCAAAACTGCAGGAACCTTAACAACTGGCAAGTGATTTGGCACTACAGGTACTTTAGCAACTGGCACTACAGGATACTTGGCGACTGGCACAACTGGATATTTGACTAGAGGTGCTTTTACTACCGGGACTACTCGATACTTTGGATAAACTGGAGGGATTTGCGGAATGATACTTGATGCCACCATTCCAATGATGCCTAGGAGGATCTGAAATAAAAAATTGTTTTGTATTAACGAAATAAGTACTGGTGACTCGTTCCGACAGCTTTGTGATTATATTGGATACCGATTTTTGAAAAATTGAGTATTAGAGTTACTTTTTTTTTATCCTATGATTCACACACACACACAAAAAAAAATCATTTAATTATTATGAGGGAGAGAGATAGAATTTAGATCATTTTTACTAGCGATTAATTAACGATTAATCGAAATGCTTGAGAATTTTATAATATTTTCCAGAAGATCATATTTTAAACAAAATATTTTTTTAGATTACACTACGTTATTTACTTGACTCTATATGATATTTTGAACGTAAGGAAGAAAACCCGTTTAACATTATTGTGCAAAAATACTAAAGCTAATATTACAGCTCAAAAAAAAAAAAAAAAAAAGCAACGCAAGATTTGAAAGATGAATATGAAATAAAAAGATAGACATACATTACTTAATGCAAGGGACATTGTTTGAATTGTAACTTTATGGGTGCAAAAAGTTTGAAGAATGTAATATTTTCTTAATTTAATGATTTTATCAATGCTATGTTGCAAATCTTAATATATAAAAATTTTCTGTGCGGACGTTTGTCACCATAAGCCTTTTAAACGGCTGGACCGATTTTGATCAAATTTTTTGTTTGTAATTAAGTTGTGGCAAGCATGGTTTCGAAGCGCAATGGATCGAATCGGAAACGATTTTGTTAATTAATTAATTAGTTTAAACATTGGATGGTTATATCTCCCAAATGATTAATATTTATTTTAACCTATTATTGAGCGAGAACTGAAATAAATATTTAACCCGTTGCCAAAGGACAATAATAAAGCCAGCTCTGCTTTTTGCAATGAAATTTCCTACTGTCATATGTCAATGGAGAATAGATAAAACGTAGAGAGAAAGAGAGAGAGAGTGAAGCCTTCATTTTTTAAAAGAAACGATTTTAGTTCCTGTTATATACTATTTTAAAGTTAAGTACTGGACGAAATCTGGTTTCTTTCACTAACCAAAAGTACCGTACCTAGCAACATTTGTTTCTCGACTCACAAATCCATTCGAGTTTTGGCACCAATGGCAAGAATACTTTAAGGATTATCAAACTAATCAGTACATTATTAAAGGAAAAGACGGTGGAATTTAAACACAACACAAATTTTATGTTCGTCCAGATAAATTACAACAAGGTAGTTCTGTACACAAAAGATCAGTGCAGTGGAAGATTTTTATCTTTGGCGGAAAGAACAAATTTGGCAATTATATAAAGATCGTTCAAGTACGCAGAGAAAGATAGCAAGTGAGGATGCTCAGCGAGAGAGAGGGATTTAAAAGTTTTCGTTCAAAAGATCAGACTGCTAATCGGTCGGAGTTCGCTTTGCTCACTGATCGGCTGGATTACAGTAAGGTGGTGGCTTGACGACTTTGGCCATAAACAACAGAGTTGCGGGATTATTTGTTTGCATTTTAAAGCTACTGTTAATATGATTTATTGTATTTTTTGTTTATTTCACAAAATATTTTAAATTGCAAAGAATTGTTTTTGGTTTTTAAAGAGTTTAGTCATGTAAGATGAAGAATGTTTATTTTATAGCAGAAGGGGGGGGGGGCTGAGTGGTTTTCGCTATTTCAGGAAACTGTTTTTACCTTTATCATTTTTTTAAAAGACATCCTTTCGATTGTCTTATATTTTTTCATGTGAGGGCCGTTGCAGCGAGATTTGCCGTTTTTTTTAGATGGGTAGTTAGTTTTTACACTTAATATCTGCGGACGATTTTTATCCTTTGAGTATGACTAAAGGAACAAATCATAAAAGATCTTTCAAGTACATGAAAAAAAATAGTTAATAAAACAGCTGCTCAGCGGGCATTAGATAAATCAAGTTGTAATAAATATACGCATTCTAACACCAAGCAGCTTAAAACATTTTGTTTTCTCTTATTTTTGTCAACAAAAAGGTTCAAACACTTGATGGTTTATTGAAATTTTTCAACTTTTCAATTTACAAAGTTTGAACAGATCAACGTCTGTCGGGTCCTCTAGTAACGAATAAATATTAAAATTATTGAAATGTTTGTCGCAAATCAGAAAAAAAAAACCAGCGCTACGATCTACAAAGAAATATGATTCCTGTATAAACCTTGATATAGCAAGTGCATGTGCTGCGAGCAAGCTGACATTGGCCAGTTTTTGACGTAGGTCATGCACAAAACTGGATTTGTCAATTTGATTGCTTTAATTGTAATTTTTTTTTAGCAATTTTCATTTTTTTATCATTAGTGTTGATGAAAGAAATTCAAACCTTTGCAGCTTAAAAATCAATAACAATGCTTTTAAAAATAGCATGAAAAAAATCTGCAGAATTATAAGGATTGTTTTGAGAACTAGAAAAAAGTTATTGAGGAAAAGAGAACTGAGTCTTAGTTGAATTAAAAATGACGGAGGTAAGGAATCGATTTAATGATTTGGTAAATTTAAAGCGTTTTGCTTTTTTCTCAAAAGAAAGAGCTGCAAACGATTTTAGTTTTCACTCTAAATTTTAATTAGTGGTATTTTTTCATGATACCGATTAAAACATAAAATTACCTCTAATGAAATAAGTAGAGCATCTTCAACATTTTCTGCTTGAAACACTGTTTCTCTGCAAATTAATTGTCTACAAAATTGTTCTTACTCTCTCACTCTCTCTCTCTCTCTCTCTCCTTCTCTCTCGATTGTCCATTTATTTCGAAATTTACATTTGTATATATTTCTGTTGCAATTCCATTCTATACTTTTGCTTCTTTTATGTCTGAACGCTTGCGTAATTTTAAAAAATGCTTAAATTTTAAATTTCTCTATTAAAAATCATTTTAATAGAAATATAGATCCGTTGGAATCGACTTCCTGAGATGGCCTGTAATAGGCAGTAGTCCAATTTCAGAAGAAGAAGAAGAAGAAGAAAGAATTTTGATTTTAAAGCTACTCAAAAAGGATAAATAACTGGAAGTAGAAAAAAAAACTTTCTGGCAGTTTTTGCGAAGTTTTCGTTTGAAAGTCAAAGTTGTTTAGAGTTTTAATTGATAAATTCGATTAACTAAATGACAATGAAAATAATCATAAATGGAACTCTTACCGCTGCCTTGATCATCTTGAAATAGTTGTTGGTTAAACACGAGTAGATTGTGCTGTTTAAAAGACCAACTTGTTATGTTTCAAACGGAAGTTTTAAAATGCTTTTATACTAAAATCTGCTGCTACGCTCCAATAGAACGCTATTTTTCGTAAGAAATCCCTATTGTATAACAGTTTACTTTGTATCGAACAATATTTTATCATTTGTTTTCCTCTGTTAGTGTTTGTAATCATCCGTTTCCACGCTTCTTTAGTCAAGAATTTGAATGTTTCTTGTAGAAAGCTGCTGATTCGAATCTTAAAAGTTATGCTTCAGTCGAAGGTCAACTGCTCCAGATGTAATCAGCTTTGAAATTATATTAACATTTAGTTTTACTACCCGTGAAAATTTGAATATTTGTAACGTAAGTGCCAGGTTTTTTTGAATTTAAAAAGAGTAAACGAAATATTCAAATAAGGTTTGCGTGAATAAGTTAGTTTTTTGCTGTTATTTTGCAAAAAGATTATATTTTAAGAAAACATCAAAGTATTTACTCAGATAAATAATACGAACACGCTGAAAATTTTTTAGTGCGTCATTTCTAATTAGCCAATTATCTTAATGTCATGCATACACTGTAAAAGCGATTCAGAAACGTTCCTGGAAAATAATGGGCAGCCGATGTGCCCAATTTCCGCCAGTAACGTATCTTGAAAAAGCCAGGAATGTTTCCCGATAAAATTCAGTAACCTTCCTGAAATTATCTTGGAAGACTCTCGAAAAATTCAGAAATCTTCCAGTTTAAAGCCAGTTGTGACTCTGGAACATTAGAGTAAATTTAGGTAAATATAATATAATAGCTTGGCAACTTCCTGATTTATCAAGAAGGTCCCAAAATCAGTATTGGAAACATGGCCAAAGCTAAGGCAGAATTGCAAGCAAGTACTATGAATCTTGCTATCCTGTGGTTCTTGCAAAGCTACGGAATCCAGAGACCTATTCGCTCTCATCGGGAGCTTTGTCAATCTGGACGGGCCGTAATCGAGCTGAAGCCCAAACACTTATTATATGCGCTCAGTTAACCTTTATACTGGTAGCTAAGCTTAAGCATTTTTTACAACATTGAGTAGTCTGCACTTGTGCAACTTGTAGCAATTCACGAAACTTTATGACAAAGATACTTGATTTTTCCAGGAAATGGATAAAAAACATTGAAATCAACGTTAAAACGGAAATAATCAGTAACGTTACGGAATTTTTTTACAATGTAGGGTTATTGAAAAGCATGCTGTTCGTATGGGAATGTGGTCGGATTTTGCGCATTTGGGAAATTCAGTGTGCTTATGTTCTCGTACTCTTACATAGTACACTTGATCGTGTGCACGATAGTCGCATGACGACGACGTCATTTTCAGTTTCAAAACTTACTTTGAAGAAGAATACGGCATTGCACTTGTTTGTTTTGTCTGGGCGTGTGATTATTTTTTATCTTGTTGTCTCCCATTACAACCTTCTTGTTAAAATAAAATGTAACTTTAGAAACTGTAAAATTTTTATTTCGTTTGTTGCAGTTAATTAATGACGTTGTATGGTTGGTTTTGTGTATTCATAGCAAATATACTCGACACACCTGTTAAACTGAATGACAGCACATAAAAATGTCTGTCTGTGCGGATAATTATGCGCAGTATCAGCTTGGCAAAATGATTAAATGTATAAATAATTGTTTTCTTTCAGCAAAAGATGGACAAATATTTTGTTCAAAGCATTATTTTAACTTTGTAAAGGTTAATTAGAAATAATTTGCAACCTAAACCAATCGAGAGAGAGAGAGATCACTGATATAAGAAAAATCAATGTTGGCCTACGAGAAAGAAGACTCGTTTTGTTCTATTTCCCCAATTGTGCTTTGCTTTGCTACATATAAACACTCTAGCCTTTAGTAATTTTAAACAATCACCTAAAAGTTGCAAGTATTTTTTTATCTGTTTTTTTTCCCCTCAAGACTCTGACTTATGGTTAGTTTTATAACTTCCAGAACTAAAACGCTCTAGTAGTAAAACAAGATATACTAGCATTTTATCAGTTGCTAAAAAATATTACCAACAATATCGAAGCATTTTATACTCTTTGAAATATTAACTAAAAGGCACTTTCATTCATATCAATTGCGTAACAAAACTTCACTCAAAATAAGTAAATTCTACATTATTGTCTACGACGAGTTTTTACCGTAAATGATGAATTATGACAATATAGTCGTTTCCGAAATTCTAAAAGTATTTTTTTCTAAAAGAGAATGCTTAAAAACATAGGATCTGACCATTTTTTAAATAGTTTGACAAAGTTAAATATTTTTAAAAATATATTTTTATCGATGCGCAGATTAAATTTTCTTTTTTTACGCTTCTGCACATGATATCACAAATGATGAAATGCCATTCACTGATTCGTGAAATTGTGACAGTTTGCGACAAGGGGGATTGAGGGGTCGACAAGAAGTGTCATGTTTTTTTCTTGCAAAGTGAAACTTTTTATGCGAGTGCTGTGAAGATTGTTTAGCTTTTCGTAAAGGACCGTAGTTGTTTTTTAATTGCATATTGCCAAAAACATTGAAAAACAATAGTAATTATAAAGTTCAATTGCTTCCGCTTTTTTTTTTTTTTTTTTTTTTTTTTTTTTTTTTTAAGTACAGAAAATGGGATGGGGTAAAATGAAGTGTGACAGTATGAGACAGGAGGGAGAGAGGGGATAACAAGAAATGTGAAATCATGCATTTTTATTATTGGAAAATGTATACAAAAGGAGAGGGGGTTATATGAAATGTGATTTAGTGACGCAGGGGGGAAGTAGTGTTGAAAAAAGTTATGACATCATTTTTGGACAGCTCCTTAGCAAAAATATATGCATCATCGAATTTATTGAAAAATATAAGCCGTAATATTTTCCGAATAACGTGTTTAATAAAAAAAATTCCTTCCTCTCTCTCCCCCCCCCCCCCCCAGTTCTCCACTTTTTTAAAAAAACTTTTATTCGTTTTTATTTTTATTTTATTACTTGCTTCGTTTTACTGCAGTGAACAGAAAAGTTATCGATTCTAAAACATTTAAGCAACCCTATAACTGCGATGATCACACTTCGCTGATTTGGAGACTGTTTACTGTGATACACCTCATTAAGTTGTCTTGTACTAAAAACAAAAAATAATAAAACTCAATCTTTGCTTTCTTAAACATTACCCTTGTTCTCTTTATCTAATCCTTGGTTATCGGCCTCCGAGAACAATCATTGGATTAAGAGAAAAAAAATACTGCATTTATAAGGAATGGTTATGCAAGAAATCATAAATTATTGTTAGAATGATCTAGCAAAAAACTTCTATGAAGTTTTATATCAATATATTTTGCATAAAACGTTTTTTTGAAATGTTTTTATAAAATTACGTGTTTTTTTTATTTTTTTAAAAATTATTATTATTATAAATAACGATTTTTTTTAAATCGATATTCAGAAACATAAATGAGAAATTGTTTTTGCAAATTTTCCCCTTTTATGTCTTGAGAGAAGTCCTATATAAACCAGGGTTGCTCGGGTTAAACCACGTTGGTTTAAAACGTGGTTTAAACTAATAGTTTTTTTTTTTTTTTTTTAATATGTGTCTTTTTAATGTTTTTTTTTTTTTTTTTTGAAAAATTTAATCATTTTTCCCCAAATGTTTTTATAAATTTTACATATATCTGTAAAATGTAAAATCCAATTTATGAAAAGTAACCAGTAAAGTTTTAGAGATAAATTACCAATTAAAATGCAAAATTATTTTTTAATGTAATTTAAGTTTGCTAAAAGTTTTTCTTTCTTTCTTTCTTTTTTTTAAATCACTGCAAAGTTTTTCAAAAATTACATGGTGAAAAAATTCAAGTAGTTTGTTTTCCTTATTTATTTATTTATATTCCTTTCATTTCTCTTTTACATTTGAGGCAGTGAGAAGCGAAAAGAAGTAAGTGCCAAAATTAAAAATTTGCAAATAACCAGTGCAAACGGTAGGTGAACCTCTCCTCTGTCTTGGGCCATGAGATAGTACTAGTAGCCCTGATAGATTCTATTATACAGTATGATTTAGAAAAACTTTTCAATGAAAGCCTACTACGAGCACCACAACTTTAAACGCGTTTTACACAAAACTTGAAAAAAATTTCTTACATCCCTTTGTTTTTTACGGCCTCATTTCAAAATATCCCAAAAAGCATATTTCACCCAAAACTTCATTTTACTACCTAATTTACTTCATTACTTTAAACCACGATTCCCAACCTGTGGTTCCCGAACCCCTTGGGGTTCACGTGAGGTTTTCAGGGGGTTCGCGAAAAAAATATTGTAATGGTGGAGTTTTAACATGCCGGGGTTTCTGTTGAAGTCTCATGTTCAAGCGGTTTAAAGCAAATTTTTGCTCCTTTTTTATTTATTTGTCTCTCGTACATCCGATACTCTTATCATTAAAATATTTGCGTACTTCCTGACATATTTTACATTTATCAAATTTAGTCTGTCATTGCAAAGCGCCGGTTTTTAGCCCTTCCATTGAGAATGTTAGCCCTGAAGCCATGCTGAAATCTCTACTTATATGAATACAATGTCTTCAGATGAAATAATTTGTAAGCGTTCGTTTCCTTAGAAGCTTTTGATCGGAAAGATTGATTAAACTTGATGACAACTTTACATTGAGCATATGCGAACGTTAAAAATATTTTGATGTGAAGTTTCTTTATCATTAATTAGAGTCCGAGGAAGATCTATCAATCTGCTCTTGTGTTGAGTCAAAAATGCATAGAAGTGAGACCACGCTGTTGTTTCTTGCTATAATTTTCACACTACATATTCTACAATTTACTTCGAGTTTTACTGTTGAAAAAGGGAAAGAATAGCTAGCAACCGAAAAATACCACAGGAAGTATCAAAAATTAATTACTGAAAATAGTTTTCGCGAGTGAAAATTTTGCCGTGTGAAAAGTTTACGCAGTAAAAAAAAAATAGCAGAATTTAACCATGCAACTTAATTTGCGCTCTATGTAAGTAAGGAATTTATGAAATTTGTGAAGAAAATGTTTTTGTGGTAAGTCAGCAAAAAAAAAAAAAAAAAAAAAAAAAAAATTAGTTTTGTTAAAAGTTACCTTTTTTGTGTAAAAATTAGAGTAAATACGTAATTTGACCATAGACGCGTCTATTATTTTTCAATATTCGCATTTTACTCCGCACTCATAGCATAATTTCAAGAAAATTCTTCAGTAATCAAATGATTAATGCGCGCAATATATCTTTATCAATCAGCTAGGCTCGTAGTCCTTTTCAAGACTTAAACCTGCAGATCATTCATTTTACTGTAAGAAAAAAGTTCATTTACTTAATCTAAGACAGTTCCCTGAAAGATATTTTTAAAGATCATTCTTTATTTGATTTCTGATTTAGTGATAATAGAGATAAATGTACCCTTGTGTCAGAAAATTTTCAGCCAAACTCTCTCTCTCTCTCTTTGTAGCATCTTTGTTCCACAAATATCCCATTTTCAAATTGTTTTTAAAGTTGATTGAAGCTCAACGCAGAATAATCACTGTGTTTATTTTTTGGTGAATTAGTTTTGCATTCATTTTTAACGATCATTTTAGTTGTAGCAATATTTGTAATTCTGTTCTTTATTTTGCTATTATATTTTCGCTCTTCTTATAAACTATGAAGCAGCACCTCACAAACTAAAAAAAAATACAAATTTTATTGTCTATTTGTGTGTAATAAAGAAAATATATTACAGGCTAAGTAGTGTATATCGTTAAAGCTGAACAGGCATGAAGACAACACTAAAGGATTGTAAGTTATAAGATACGAATCTGTTATGTGATTAAAAATGAATGGTGATTTTCAAAACTAAATAATCTGAAAATACTAAAGGTTTAAGACAGTACAGAGCGAAAAACCATCCGGGGTTCGTTTAGAAGTAAGATAGAGTAGTAAGACACAGTAAGAAAGTGCGTAAATGTGCCCCGATGAAAATGCGTAAACATGCCCCGTCACCAAGTTTGGATTTACTTTTGACGTGCATCAAAATTTAATAAATTTCCTCTCCATACAAATACAATTCTCAAAAAAGGATAAAATTCTGCTAATTTTTATATATTTGTTCTTTTTTAACTAAGCATTATTTATTCACAATAAGCTTCAAAACTTTCAACTCAAAATTTACTCGACTTGGTAGAAAACTGATTATTCTTTCTGTTTGCTAGACCGAAGCTCGACTGATGCTCTAAAACGTGTGAGGATATTTGCTAGGGAGCAGCATCAATATATTATGACTGTTGGCTCTCCAGTTATAATTCGTTTTGAAAAAAGGGCACTTCGTAAACGTGCCCCATGCGTAAACGCTCCGCGGTCTACCCTACTGTCAAGAACAAGGAATGCATTAGGATTGAAAAGACTTCAGAACTTGTCTTTTTATTTGAGGCTTTTAATTCAATGATTTTTTAAATAAAAGAAACTGTAATGCTAAACACATTTAAGCAGGAGAATTGATGTCAACAAAGAAAAAATAATGATTCTCTTATCTGTAAGCTGAATAATCTGAGCGTTTTCTATGTTAAGGTTTACTTCACGTTGAGCTAGAAAGAAGCTGCCATATTTGAGAATATGATGCTCATATTTTTGTTCCCTTATCAAGATTTCAGTAAAAACGTGGATGCAGTGTATTCTATGTGCCAAAAATGTTTCTGTGAAGACAAATATGGAGAAATATAGATACGAAGTACGTTGCCCTCAACGAACCTGGTGGCAAACACAGAATGTGCTCCAGGTAAAGCGAAAAATAAAACATTTGTGACGCTTGCTTGGAGTCTTGAAAGATCAATCTTTATTTTATTAATTAAGTATTTTGTGAAAAATGCACAATTAGTGATATTTTTCTTTTAAACAAATCGTATGAATTATTCCCAGGTTTTTAACCCTTTATAACTTCTTTTAAAAGGTGCATTGGAGGAGGGAGGAAAATAAGACAACAATTTTCCATTCCAGTAAAAGTGCATTCCTTAAAGGCTTTTTTTTTTTATCGGAAAACAAATTTCGTTATTTAAGCTTGAATACCATGTGCAGGCTTAGCTGATGTTGTTATGATTTTTTTTCTTTGGGAAATAGTTGACTTATGCTTCTCAAAGACCAAAAAGCTCAGGAGGGACGGAATATGGTGCCTTTGCCCTATATGCATACATTTATGATCTTGAATCATGTATCAGTAAAAAGTTGAGGTCTTTTAACCTTTTTTTTAACAAGCTATTATTTTATAAGTTCCTAAAGTTCTTAATTTCCATATTGTACATCCATCAGGTTCGTGGACTGCCTCTCCCTTTTCTCGAAGTTAGCTTTTGAAATCTAGTTTTCTTCACTGGGTTTTCATCCTCATACCTTTAAGTATGACCAAGTCTTCTTAGTTGAGAGACTTTAATAACTTTAACTACATCAGGTTCTCTGAGCATCTGTTGTAATTTAAATTTTTTTCTTAGTGTCCACATTCCGTTCTTCCAAACTGCTTCAAATATTCTTCTCAAGATTTCTCGTTTAAAGATCATCCAGTTTAGCCCCATCTTATTCGTCTATTTTGTCCCACACTCACGTCCATATAAAACTATTGGTCTTACTAAAATTTTGTAATGCCGTATCTTTGTTTTACTGCCTATAATTTAAACTAGCTTTGTAATCCATAATAGCATTTCTTGGTCTTATTGATTCTGTTCTTAGTTTCAATACTTCTTGCATTATTATTACTTGTTATTTATGTATGTTTTTTAAATTTAACGTTGATCTGATATTACGGAAAACGAAGCTATAAGGTTTGAGTTGGAATTGCAAGCAATTCACGCAATTAAAATTTCAAATATTGGGAGTTATCTCCATCTCACAATGTAGAATACTGCTTATTTCAGGAAGGTTTTCAGAACTCAAGTTCTGTGAAGCAAGACGTTAATATCTACGTAAAGAAATATCAAGGTCGCAACCCGATTTGCTCTTCGCACAATGCTTCACTCCCCGGTGACCTCGCAAAGGCCTCAAAAATTTGCAATACAATAATTCAAAAAATATTTTTATGTGTTAATAAGTAGGATTAGTGATTGCAATACCGGTATACCGGAATACCGAATACCGGTATTTCGAACTATTTTGCAGTTTCGTAATACCGGTATTTGCTTAGGTAAAATACTGGTATTTTCGGTATTGCCTGAAAATATTAAATGATTTTTAATTTAAGAGTTTTCAATTTAACTTGTTAGATATCTACTGTTACTTTAAAGGTACATTTCTTTTTCGATGAGACAGTACTAAAATATATTTATTGACGTACACAACTGGATTCAAAAACACAAATTGATAGAATATCAATAAATAAAAGTAGCAGAAAGATTACAAAATGATATTTCCATCACTAGATGGTGAGATGAATTACATTTACTAGCGTTTTGTGCCCTCCATGTTTTTATTTTTCTCAATTCCTTGATCCCTCACTTGCCCTTTTGGAAAAGTTAAGTGTAATTACAAATGTGTTTGTGCCATGAATAATTTAGTTCAGCTATCAATGGGGTTGTTTCCTTCAGTCAAAAGTAGTACTTTTTGTCACTGAAATTGATAGAATAAGCAAAAAAAAAAAAAATAAATAAATAATAATAATAATAACATGAACCCCCCATGAATTTCATTTTCCTAATAGTTATTTTTTAATTAATGTTTTAAAAGGTCCGATTTTTAAAACAAGGCGTGGTCTTGATGACGTCACAAATGATGCACTTTGCCGCATCTTTCTACCGCGATTCCACGTTATGATAATCAAGAAGCAAATTAAAATTGCGCTCTACGCTTGATATCAACCATATCGTTGCCAATACATGTGAGTAAAGATGCGAATTAAATATTTTGCTCTGCGCATGGCAACACAGAATGGCATTTCATCATTTGTGATGTCATCGGACAGAAGCATAAACATTAAAAGCGCACTGATTTAAGTAATTTTTTTAAAATATTAAACTTAAACAAATTATTTAAAAAATGGTCAGATCCCATGTTTTTAAGCATGCTCTTTCAGAAAATAGTATCTTTAAAAGTCTGGAAACGACCCCATTGCGGCAATACTTTATGATTACGTTTTCAAAAATATTTGTCTCAACTGTACTGAATTTTGAGAAAAAAATTCGTGTTAGTATAACAAATGGTAATTTGTTTATCACCGGTATTGGTGTGGTGTCCTGCCTTGCTATTTAGCGTCATGCTTGGCGACATAATATTTAGCAATTATATAGTGTTTTAAAAATTCGCCAAAGAGGAAACAAACTGCAGCATATTTTCAGATATTTATATAATTGCTAAGAATTTTGAGTAAAAGAAACTAACAAACGATCAAAATTAGTAAAGTTCATCGTAAATTTCAAACCAGAGGGTTAATAAAAAGAAAATAGAAACCTATCCTGAACAAGCAGAAATCTTTAAAGATCATGTTAATTAAATACCTAAAAAAAATATCTCTCGTAGAACAGTTACAACTAGTTATAAATAATAATAATAGAACTACCTACAGCACAAAAGAAACACACATACAGACAAAAGATATATCCAAACTCAACACACAAGAGACCAAATTATTTGAACGACTTCGATGCAATTAGAGGAGATGTATCGCGCATTATTAATGGTACCATCGACCTGTTTGAACTGAGAGAATATTTTTAACTTCAGGAAATTTGTTCACTAAAATGAGTTTGAGGCCTATGGACAATTCAATAGATGCATTATGTATCCTAGTATTGTTGATTTTTAATTGACTCCTTCATTTAATATTTATTCAGAATAAGTTTTTTTTCAAAAATAATGCACTTTCTTCACAAATTTATGAAACATGGCAACAAAAACTATGCTGTTGATTTTTTTTTTTTTTTTTTTTTTTTGAGAAATTTCTAATACCGGTATTCCGGTATCACGTTTTGTAAAATACCGAATAATGGTATTGCATTTTGGGTCCGGTATTGCAATCCCTAAGCAGGATACTATTGCCTGTATTAATATCCTGCATATCAATACTTTTTGTTCAGATTATTTTCGCTTGCTGCATCGACAACCCATAAATACCTTAATTCTGAGGGACAGGTTTTTCATAACACTAATGGCAATTTCCAAATTAACAAGCAAATGGATATATACAAAAACTAATTTCTATGCTAATAACGCGGTTATCGTGACGAATGAAGTTCATGAAAGCTAAAATATTGAATGGGGGGAAATTGCGTCTCTAGTAATAATTATTTTCGTTAGCTTTTTCACTTGTAGAAATTTAGTGTTCATTTTAGCCTTTTTCTTTTTCCTTTCTTACGTTCTTTTTTTTTTTTTTGGAAGAAATTTCTTTTAGAATGGATATTTTTTGAGTTTATTACTTCTGTAAATTTTTAAAACAATATTTAACCATAAACGCACTGGATACGTTAATTGTGAATAATTATCCGTCATATATAACTTGCTTGCGAATTTTTTATACTGAAGATTTTTAAATGAATTTGTTCAAAAAATGCTTTTTATTTATATTTTTTATGCATTTTTTTTCAGTATTGAATTTTGTCTCAACCGTATCTTTTCTTTCTTTCTTTTTTTTTTCTGTAACAAAAATATTAAATTAAAAATATTTCCTTTTTCTCTGCGTGGATTTTTTTTTTTTTTTTTTTTTTGATGATGATTACTTCATGTATTAAGCTATAACTTTTTAAATATTATGATTCATTAGTGCTTTTTTTGTACCATTTGATACTGAAAAAATAGACTGAAATTTGTGCTGAGTAATCAGCTATAGAGCACAGAAATTTGAAAAGGAAAATAAAAAAGATCTCTTCACAAAAAAATGAACAACGATGTTTTGAACCCCAGCTGCAATCGTTGATAAGGAAAATTTTAACTTGTGTCACAAACTAACTCCCTTTCTTTTTTTCCCAGTCCTCAGGGCTGTTCAGGGTACTTGGACCAAATCTGCATTGAGGGGAGGGTGGATTCTTTCCATCTCTCGCCACCGAATTCAACTCCTTTCGGTTAATCAAAATGCAGTGTGTTATACTTTTACGCGTTCTAATTCTGAAGCTTCCCTTAGTTTCGTAGCGAACAAGAATTACCTTTAATTTTCTTTCGAATGTTACTCGCATTCGGTACTTTTTTACTTGAAAATAACGAAATAAAAGGAAATGATTGCATGAAAAGAGAACGTGAAATAAAATGAAGGTTGTGTTAAATTTGAAATGCTAATTATAATGCATTAGATGTATATAGAGGAAAATTTGTTCGTTTAAGGTATGCAGAACAAATGCAGTAGATGATTTCGCATGGTAAAAGTTCGCTGCATTAGTTCTGAGATAAAATATCTGTGCTTTCTTATGCAGCTGGTACTATTCTCATTTACTATTATCGCTTTTACCTATTATTATTTTTTAACTTTTTTTGTTATTCTTTTATAAGTAGAAAATCGCCCATCAAGGTATGACGAGTGAAAAATTTGAACGAAGCAATTGACTGTTTGGTGATATTTGACGGAGGAAATTTGAACCCTCTAACTCCAGTGAATTAACCTAAACTCCAGTAGATAGTGTTCATTGTTGACCACTTTTTCGTTTCTTCATTCTCATGAGTCTTACCAGCAAAATAGTTGAGTTACCGGATCCAGTTCAGCCTTGTCAAAATAAAGCATTTCCCTGCATGTCAAACATTGCCAAAAAATATTGCCAAATTGTATATAACACTCTGAATTTTTAGTGCTTCAATAATGAAATAATGCCGTCACACATTCTATTACTCCATCAGTGATTTTGGCTATTATGTATATGAGGATAGTGTTTTAAAAATGTTTTTCATAATTCAAAAACTCAATTCATGATTTTCAAATGCTTTTATTCATCAAAATTATACATTTTTCAAAGAAAAATTTTAAGAGATCAAGAGTGCAGTCACAGGTTTCTTTATGAACAGGTTTTGAAACAAGTCAATACTTAAGATTATTGTTTTTGAAAAATCCAGATGTAGTTTTCAGGATAGTGAGTCAAGACCCTTTTTCCTTCGGTACATCCTTCGAGCTTCCTATTCAAAATCAAATATCAAATACATCCCTGGAAACAGAAAAAATTGAATTACAGTAAGAAAAACAAACATAGAAGAAATAAACCTCGATTTATACTGATGTGGAAATTTTAAAACTAAGAGCAGAAGTACTAATTAGCACTCCCCGAGAAAACATTTCTGCATAGAAAATTAAACTCTGAAGATTGGAGTCTTCAGCAGTTAAGTTTAAAACATTTATTGCTTCGTGAAAGCTTAAAAAATGTTACAACAATTTTCAAGGAACTCCACAATTTGCCATTACCCACTTTTCAATGAAAACAAAAAGAGCTCATGGATCAAAAGACGTTTGATAAAAGCGGTAAGGCAAATCCTCTATTTTTTTTAAATCCATTTTGGTGTTTATTGCTCCGTAAACTATAAGCTCTATTACATAATAAATGTAATTAATTTTGCCATTATTTTTCTTCTGCTCATTTGTATACCGGCGCCGTTTAAAAAGCGCATTTAGGAATTTTGAAATTTGTAGAATTTAACTTTCTCCGCAGCTCTTTCTACATTTCAATAGTAAACTGGGAGTCCACACATTAAAATGACATGAAAAGATAATGCTAAAATATCGCGATAGTTTGTCAGCTTTATTACTTTCGAGTTTACATTGGCTTGGTGACTAACTGATTTTGCCAATCTCAATAACATTTTCAGTGTAAAGTTTCATTTGTTTTCCATAACAGATTTTCATAAAAATTCTAGTTCTACTAGTCTCAATATAAATCTTTTCAGTCATCGAAACGAACATTCTGAAAGCAAGTTCAGCTTTTTAATTTCGAAACCTACTATACAGTTTAACACATGCGACACATATCAGTTTATTTTCAAACAGGATGCAAGTACTAATGAATTAAAGACTGAATGTGTTGTCAAAAGGAACACTACAACTAATTTTTTTTAATTAAAACTTAGAAGAGGTAAAATTCAGAAAGTGCTAATAAAAGTAATGACTGAATTGTTTTCAAATGAAACACTATAACTGACTTCAAAAAAATTAAATTATGGAATTGGTAATTATAGAAATACTTCCGAGGAAAAAATTACGATTGAACCTTTTAAGGTTTAAGCTATTGTACCATTCTTTTATGTCAATTAAAAAATGATCTTGAAAATACCTTTTAGAGAAAACGTCTCATATTAACAAAAGGATCTTTGTTCTTCCAGTAAAATTAGAAACTTGTCTAATTTACTTCTTGAAAAAGACTACGAATTTAGTTTGATGAGGATATACTGCGTACATTAATCGCTAGAGTTCTGAAGTAGCGCGAAATAAAATGTGTGTAGTACTTTTCCATTTCAATTCATTTTTGAAAAATAATAGAAACGCCCACAGTTAACTCTAATCATTATACAAACGGTAAATTTTACCAACAAAAAGCGAAAGTCCTGTTGGAGCTGATGTTTTAAGCTATTGTACAATTCTTTTTTCCTGTTATCAAAAAAAAAAAAAAAAAACTGGTGGACGTGAAGAAAAGTTCTTGGAAATTAATTTTAACCCTCCACTGCCCACTGTGCCTCTAAGGTCACAAAAAATTTTATCATTATTTTTCCCTATAAGAGCGTAATTTCATTGCTGATCAGTGTGACTTAAATGTTCTGATATGGCTGCTTTAGATTTTGGTCATCTCTCTTCATGTAGCCGTGCTCCGCAGATGTAGTAGATTTAATGTTAACCAGGGTGTACCACGAGGAGGTCCACAACTTTACACTTTACATTTTCTGCCTTTTTTCGTTTTACATTTGTACATCTTCGCATTTTACCTTTTTGCATTTTATCCTTGTTACATTTTACGTTTTTACATTTTACGCAATGAATAACTCTAGTCTTGTGTTTGTGCTGTGTGCGCTATCTACTGTTTGACCTCGGATTGTATGGAATAGGCAAATGTCCAGTTTGAACGAGTCTAAATGAGGGAGAAAAGTAAAATTTTAATGCGCGTGTTCCGCTCATTTGAATGCGACTCTCCTTAATTCAGAGGCTAACATGCATCAGCAAAATCTGGCATCCCTGAAAACTAATAGACGCGTCCATTTCCGCCTGTAAACCGGATGTTTGCTTTTCTATACAATTCGTGGTCAGACAGTGTGCACTATCTAGTCAATAAATTTTTCTATGTTCAAGAGCTGCTATTAAAAGTTTAAAAGAAAAACATTTAGTTTATTGGTACTGACACAAGTTAATAATTCAGTCAGAGTCACAAACCTATTTTAAAAAGATAAAAACCACCTTATCCACCACCGCATATGTATTACATACATTATTCTTCAACATTCCGTGCAAATAAATATTTTTTTCCACAAGAAATAATAATTTAGGCAGTAGAGAGTTCAGAATGTTTCTCAGAGGTAAACTTTAGCAAGACAAATAACTTACCCACCTAGCGTCGCAGGGACAAAACACCTCCTCCATATGTGACATAGGGATAGCCTGGAATTCCAGAACCAAGTGCGACGCCATCGTAAGGGACTGAGTGGTGTCCACGGTATCCGTAGCCATAGTATGGATAGAATCCACGATAACCTAGGTAGGGCTGTGGGAAGTAGTTGTAGCTGCTGGGAAGGAACGCTGGCAGGAAAGACGCGCTGGTGATGGCAAAAATTGCCGAAAAGATCTGAAAATTAAGAAACATTCTATGAGATAATATATTTTATGATATTTTCAACAAAAGATGGCCTTTGTGTCGAAATTTTTTCTTCCATTAACTCATTTCTTTTGCACTGAAAAAGGCGTTCCTACTAACACCAAAACGTGTGTCTGCAGTAATCTTCAATTTGGTGCAAGTAAAAGTTGTTATTTTTTATTTTACTAATCTAAATCATTGTTTATTCACACGCAATGTGTGTTATTTCTGAATTAACATTTTTTTTAAGCGTCACTTTTAAACTACATTTTCTATTTAATATCCTAATATTGTGTATAATCTGCAAACATAATTATTATGTTCATTATTATGTTCATGAAAATAGGAAGGGGGGATTAAGAACAGAACCTGAGATTTAATGTCAAACCACAGTTACTTCCGAAGATATAGATAAAATATTTTAAAATATTCTAATTCAGATTTCTCACTCTTTTTTGGCCAGCAGACTGGATGTGTGAAAAATAAAATCGCTGACCTGTGCCCTGTGTAAAAAAAAAAAAGAAAGAAACCAAGAACGGAAGGAAAAAAAATGTTTCTTGTTGTTTAAAACTATCAAATAAATTAATGGTAGCATTTTTCTACCATTTACTTGCAGCAATATTTTAAGGTAACGACAACAAGTCATTTTACTCCTTGTTCAAACCTTTGAACCCCCATCCCCACAGAATACGGTTTTTTAGATATACAAAAAAGTATTTAGCAACTACTGCATGGCACTAGAGTTTTTTCCAGCCTTAAAAGACAGCGTTATAGGTTATGGATCCAGAAACTATGACATTAACAAAAACAAATCTCGTACAAAATTTTGTAAACTTTTTCATTTTCAATCAGAGAAATTTTTTTAACACAAACACATGCATTGAAAAATAAAAGCTTGAGAACAGGTCAGAGTTTTTCACGGATCGGTGCAGGTTCGCTGAACCAGTGCTTAAGAATCCCTACTCTAATGGATGCGCTAAGATGCGTCGATACAAATTAACCTGTAGAGGGAAGAAAAAAACTTCTTACCAGTATTTTCATCATTGTTTAAAAAGGCGAATTTCCACAACTTCAAAAGAAACGTCAAGCCACAAGTTGCTTGTGCACAGTTTGATGTTCAGGATTTGAAACGTTAAGCTTTTATAGCCTAAAATGCAAGTGTAACTGCACCAAATTTTTATACTGACCTTGATAGATATCGACTTTATTAATAACTGATGTGCTCAATGTGTTTTTTTTCTAATATGTAAAACATTTCCTATGCTGCTATACTTCAGAACATTAAATGCAGATAACGGTTCCGCTTTCTGAACCACAAAATTATTCTGTCACTTTGCAATGTTTCTTAAGAATTCTAATATTTTTGATATTGTCGATATTTAAATTACTTCTAAGTGAAGTAGAAACATAAAATCCCTTTCGAAAATAATTAAATCTGTGTTTTTGTATTATTCTTCGAATAGATTAACTGCAAGAAAGTAAATTGATAAAATTGCATACCAGGTTTACCTGAAGGTGGGAAACCATGACTCATGCAGAAAAACAGTAATAAATAATCATTCATTTTGAAAAAACCGAAACAAATATTTTCGCTGGTAAAGCAAAAAATGTTAAACATTTTCAAACGCTGACAATTTTCTTTTCCAATCATAGTATTCAAATTCACAAAAATAGCTTGCTTTCTTTTTTTTCGGAAATTACGAGATGAAATTAATACTTTTGCCTAGAAGGATCATTCCTTGTCAAATCGCCGAAATTAAATGGTCGGCCGTACCGTCATGTCTCAGATTTTGTCCAACATTGCTTTACGACTAGATACCTATGAGATAAGCACCAATATTTTTTTTTTTTAATTTTTCGTATAAAAATTAAGCTTAGGGTTTTTTTCACAAATTCGGTTTTTGACCACTTTTCGGAGCCCCTTTTCTGGTATGAATGTAGAACAATCTTTCATTTTTTTTTTTTTTTTTTTTTCATTTTTCAACCAATTAAACTGAATGAGGTATCGATTTTGGTATAAACAACAGAAAGTGCTCTGTGACTAGTAGAGTGGTTGGTGCCACTATTCATCTAAAATCATGTATTATGCTTTTTCAGTTCAGAGACTTAATTAGTCATATCTCCGGAGTACCACCTAATATCTGCATCATTTTTTTCTGTAGTATAATTAAACTATTTATTATATTACTATGCTGAAAAAATTAGAAGGGTGATTTTTGTTGTTTTAAAATAAAAAATCAAGTTTGTTTTCACGAAAATTTACTTCTTCAAATACAAAACTTTAAAGCCCATTTGAGCTTAAAAAAGCTCAAAATCTTTTCAGAACAATTAATACAGAAATGTCAAGGAATAAAAATTGATTTGTATCAATCGTAAATCGTTAAAAAGTTGTTCACTTTAGAAAAGAATTGTGCAAAAGCCTACCTTTCAGACTTGACAAGAAAAAAAAACCTTTTGCTTAAAAATGTACTGAATATTAAGAATACTAAAGAGAAGAATAGTTTTAAACACGTTTCTAATAGCCTTATGTTACTTTTTTTTCCGACATTAAAAAAAATGAGTTGATTGGTTGAGTTGTGAAGTTTTCATAATATAAACTTATTTGGATTGCGTATCACCTGAAATTAATCCTCTACTCTTACATTGCTAATACAGTTCAATTCTACACTAAAAAAATTCCGAAACGTTCCTGAGTGTTTCCGTGTAACGTTTCGGGATTTGAATGGGCTTTATCCACTTCCTGGAAATATCAAGTATCATTGTCAAAAAAATTCCTGAATTGTTACAAGTTGTCCGAATGCAGACTTCTCTCTGTTGTAAAAAATATATTTAGCTCCCAGTTTAAAGATTAACTAAGAGTATTTATAAGGTGTATCGGCTTCCATTTGATTACGGCTCGTCCATGCTGATTAAACTCCCAAAGGGAGCAAATAAGTATGGACTACGTAGCTTTGCAAGAATTGCAATCAAGCGAGATGCTTAATACTTGCAATTCTGGCTTAGCTTTGACCATTTTTGCAGTACTGCTTTTGCAACTGTCTTGATTGATCAGGAAGGTGCCAAGCTGTTATATTATCACTACCTAAGATTACTCTGAAGTCCCGGAGACACGACTGGCTTTAAATGGGAAAATTTCTGGATTTTTTTTAGGAAGATTATTGAATTTTATATCGGAAAACGTTCCTGGTTTTTGTGAGATATGTTACTGGCAGAAATTGGGCACATCAGCTGCCAATTATTTTCCAGGAACATTTCTGAATCGTTTTTACAGTGTAGATTTCCCTGAGAAAGATTTTTTTTCTGCTGATTGAAACATATTTTATATCTTTGAAACTTGTTTTAAATTTGATAAAAGTTTTGATTTTCTCATCTTTTGATACAAAGAAAACGTGTTCCATCTACCATCTTTTCAAAGAGCTTAAATAGAGGACATTGAAGGATACTTTGTACGGTGTTCTGCAATAAAGAAGCAAAGTGAAAGATAACTTTTAATAGAATTATGAAATATAGTATATTTTTTAAACAAATGTAGTCGGTATAAGCATGCTTTTCATGCAACATTTTATAATCGACAAAAGCTGTGTCGATTCACTTTTAAAAGGCAAGAAGAATGATGTGTATAATGTGTGTACAACGAACTGTGTTGTTTGCATTATTAAAATAAAGTAAACAATTGCTTGTACTCGTGCCTGGTATGCAATTGTGCACTTCTTACCGAAAATATTTTTTTTTTTCAATTTTTCCACAAAGTAGTCAAAATAAATCAATTTTTCAGATAGTGAGTGTGAACCAGATCATTTAGGTAACAACAAAGTCATTGCAAAACTAAATGAAATCTCTAAACTAATAATGATTTCGGCATTATGGTTCAAAAACGACCTGGTTTTGTACCAGGTACTAATACAAGCAATAGTTTACATATCGTTCATAATGCAAGCAACACAGTTTGTAGGTCATAGTACACATCATTCTTCTATTGCTTTAAAAGTAGATCGACGCATTGCTTTCGTCACTTATAAAACATTCAATGGAAAGCATGCTTATGCCGACTGCATGTATTCTCAAAATACTCTATATCTTAATTCAATTAATAGTTAGTTAATTTTTCTTTTTAATTGCAGAACAACTTAAGCGTTTCTATCAATTCCTTCTGTTTGCGCTAATGTAGTGTTAAAGATAGCAGATCGAACATATTTCCTTTGTATCAAAAGACGAAAAACTCAGAATTTCTGTCAATTTTAAAGTAAGTTTCAAAGATATTTTAAAATATGCTTCAATCAGCAAACATAATCTTCCTCAGAGATGGGCTACATTACTGATGTAAGAATAGAGGATCAATGTCAGGCAGTTCAAACAAATTATGAAAACTTTTCGATAGAAATTCAATTTTTATGGGGGGGGGGGGGCAAAAGAGATGCAAAATAAGGCTATTAAAAATGTGTTTCAAACTATTCTTCATTGTATGTATTATTCTTAATATTTAGTGTATTTTCAATCAAAAGGTGTCTTTTTTTTTCCTAAGTCTGAAACGAAGGTTTTTCCACAATTCTTTTCCAAAATGAACAACTTTTTAACCATTTACGATTGATACAAATCAATTTTTGTTCTTTGACATTCCAGTGTTAGTAAAACGACACAACGTGTATAAAGTACAAATAAAGTATTAAAATAGAGTTTAAAACCAGGGCCGTCCGAAGAGCTGACGGCGCCCGGGACGAAAGTTTCCTAGCGCCCCCCCCCCCCCTTATACACACAGAAAAATCAAGTTAGTTATAACATAAGTGCATAATACATACTTGAATTTTTTACGTATTAATAAACAGAACAATCAAAGGGCTATGCATAATAACACAAATTAAATCACAAGCAATAAATCTGTTTCTAATATTTGTGAAACATTAATGCAGCAAAAACTTTTCGAAAAATGGAAATGTTAAAAATTCAAATATTTATCTAGGAAAATGTAATCTCACAAGCTAAAAAACAATTAAAATTGAATTGGTTATTCATATTGATCAAACTAAGAACACCAATAAATAATTTCGTGATTATAAATAGAAAATGTATTTATCGAAGTAAATTACAGCAAAATTAAATTTCGATCTGGACTCGACCAATGATTCTTTTAAAGAGTTTTTTGGTTTTACTTCTACCAATTTAATACCAGCTTTCTTATATGTTATAAACAAAGATGTTATTCTTTTACATCAAATATTTGTAAGTTTTAGGGAGAAGCCCACAAATACTCAACAACATTGAAAATCACTCAGAATTGCGTTTTCGGAGCTCTAATTTCGAAAAATCACTGGCCCTAATATTACAAAATATCGTCTTACAATTTAAGACTTGAGTTTAAGAAAATATTCGTGCAAGGGTCCCCTTGCCGTCTTTCTTTAATACCACAAGCAATGGGTTTTTCAAACGACACTTACGAAAAATTTAATTGGGTTAGCCCCTGAAAGCATAACATTGCTTAAATTTTTTGAACCATAATTTTGAACAATTTTCCTGTGAAATGCTCCAGATCCTCCTATGCATAAAATCTTTAAAGTTTGTCTCAGTTGTGTTTTTGAAACTTCAATTTTGAAAATTTGCAGGGCAGAAGAAATTGATTTCAATCTATTAAAAAAAAAAAAATCGATCAGAAACAGTCTCTGAGCTCCCTCCCTTAACCTAAAGTCAATAAACATGACCTATAAGGGCTAAAATTACGTTTTAAGGCTAAAATTACGTTTTTAAAACTAAAAGTTTCAAAATTTTGCCCGGACACCTTCAATCCGATCACCAAAAAGAAAAAAAAATTGTTTTTTTTTTTAATGTGCCCCCTTAAAACTTTTTTCTGATTACGTCACTGCATGCAGGGGCAGAATTCAGCAATTTTGGTGAGAACTAGACAAATGAGAAGTGCCTTTAGTTTGATTCTACACAGTTATGCTCTCAGAAATTGTATCTGATTCAATGATGCAAAGGAAACGAATGTTTCGGAGACTGAGAGAGGAATATTTTCGTGCTCTAGGACAAAATAGAGAATCATTGCTATGATTCTCTATTTTGTGTGTCTATGGCTGCGTATTTATGATACCTGAAATGAGGGGGCGCCGCTAGGCGCCCCTAATTTTGTACAATCGGGTCATTTTATACGAAGAGGGACGCCGCTAGGCGCCCCTCATTTCGTGTGAATGTCGTCGTGTTGGGCGCCTTGCGGCGCCCCCTCATTTCGTGGCGCCCGGGGCGATTGCCCCGCTCGCCCCCCCCCCCTTTGGGAAAAGCCCTGTTTAAAACTCAGCAAGCAGCTGTTTCGGGGCTGTTAAATGCAAGCCGCTTCATCAGTGCGTAACAAAAACGTATTTTGTCGTTTGGTCTACATTGGTGGGCTTTTCGTTCTTCTTTTATGCACTGATGAAGGGGCTTGCAATTGACAGCCCCGAAACAGCTGTTTGCTGAGTTTTTATCTCCATTTTAATACTTTATTTGTACTTTATACACGTTGTGTCGTTTTACTTATTCCACTATACAAAGTTTTCGACTGCTGTTTTACAATTCCAGTATTAGTTGCTCTGAAAAGTTTTTGAGAATTTTAAGCTCAAATGGACTTTAAAGTTTTGTATTTCAAGAAGTAAATTTTCGCCAAAACAAACTTTATTTTTTATTTAAAAACTACGAAAAACACCCTTCTAATTTTTTCAGCATGGCAAAAAATAATATAATCGTGCTACAGAAAAAAAAACTGATGCAGATATTAGTTGGTACTCCGAAGATATAACTAATCAAATCTCCCATTTGAAAAAGCATAAAAACTTATTTTAGATGAGAGGTAGCACCACTTTTCTATTCACAGAGTACTTTCTGTTTTTTATACTGAAAGAAAAAAGTATAAGCTTGAAATTGATATCTCATTCGATTTAATTGGCTGGAAAATAAAGAAAATATTGAGATTTTTCTACATTCATACCAAAAAGGTAACTCCGAAAAGTGATCAAAAATCGATTTCTTTATAAAAAAAATCTCCAAAGCTTAATTTATATTTAAAAAAATTTTAAAAACAATTTTGAGCTCATCTCATAGATATCTATAAGTAAAAAAATAATGGATAAAATCTGAGACATGACGGCACATGACAAAAGACGATTTGACGTGAAATGACTCGGAAGGAAGTGTCGTAAAGAGTAAAACAGGCATTGCCAATCTTAAGAGGGAAAAATTAGCGTATGTACTTCAAAAGAAATAATTGCACGTTTTGAGTTGCAGCCAATAGCAATGTTTGTGTGAAATATTAGAGATAACAATATTTTGAGCATAATAAAAAAGGAAAAAAAAGAATTTATTGCTATAATTTGGAAGTGGTTACGTGGAAGTGGAATTGTAGTGGTTACCACTGTGCTGTTGCTTAAGAAATGTTTTAATCCGCTGTGGAAAATCAAATTTTTGAGAAAAAATTTGCAGTTGAAGGCATGCTTTTCAGAAAATATATGCTAATATAGGTATTTAGAACTTATATATGTAATAGTATCTTGGTTTTGGAATGAATAATCGAGCTATATCCCCGATTACTTTACTGACCGTCCACGTTTAGCAGAGAAGATTGGCAAGCGGCCAGCCAAGACGATCCTATCTGAATGTGTCTAAAAAGCAGATTAGGGAAAATAGTGCCGTGGGTAAGTAAAAGACAGTATCTGCACAAACGAGTTTTTGAGATATTTGAAGAAATGCATTTTGGATTTCATACCAGCAACAGGGAAATGTTGGAGTTTCTTCGTTAACTTTAATTTTTCAATCTACCCGAATTTTTATTTGTATCGCACATATCTGTTCCTTCTTATTTCCCTATCCTAATTGCGTAAAACGTAAAACGAATCAAGCATCAATGCCATTCTGGAAATAGTAAGATGTTCGGAAAGCACTATTTCCAAACTCATGAATTAAAAATTTTTCCTTGTAATCTTGATCTTGACATTAACGGGCCACTGAGGCGTGTTGAATTGCCCAGCGATCATTCTTTTTCTTTCTTCAGGCGTGAAACGTTTGGGTATAAAAGAAAAACCATTTTACAAGTATCAATAACGCATTCTCTACAACGAAAATTATTGCTTTCTCTCCCTTTTAATCGCACAAAATGATGAAGCTTGTGGTAAGTAAAATTTTGATATTATGTGGCAGTTCCAATTTAATAGACGCATCAATTGTTGCGCCAAACCTCCACCAAAGTCTCCAAATATATCAGAACTTTGTTTTACTGCAGCATTTTATGAAGAGCATAGACTCTTACTAGTAATAATAATGCAATTTTTTTTTCAGGTCTCCTGAAAAGATATTTAAACAATATTTTCTGGCTCAGTAACTGAGTTATCATATGAGATACGTCCTCTACTTGTATATAATGCTGTTAATTTTTTAAGGTTTCCTGAAAAAATATTTGAATAATATTTTTTGTCTCAGTAATTGAGATGTCTTATGAGATACGTCCTCTACTTGCATATAACGCAGTTAATTTTTGAAAGTCTCCCGAAAAAATATTTAAATAATATTTTTTGGCTCAATAACTAATTTGTATTATGAGATACGTCCTCTACTAGTATATAATGCATTTCATTTTTGAAGATCTTAAGAAAAAATATTTAAATAATATTTTTTGGCTTAGTAGCTGAGTTGGATGGGACTTTGCTGGATGTTTTGTATAAGAATTAATACATATGTTACCGTAGAATTGCCCTATTGCTAAAAACGAAGAATGATTATATAAATTAAACGAAAAAATGATCAAAAACTCTTTGCATTAAAATATGAAGAAAATGAAAATAAAAACTACCTTATAAAGGATCATATCCAAAAAATGCTGCAAATAGCTATTTCAATGTTTTAGTAGAGCCCCTTCATCAGTGCAAAAGGTACTCAACACACAAGAAAGCGTGAGTGAACACCTGCCCTTCTTGTTGTGTGTTGAACACTTTTTGCACTGACGATTAAACTCCACGCGACCTTGAAATAGAAATAATTTCAATTATATCACTATCACTATGTCTGTATATGATTTGTTATAGAGTAACTTATGTTTCCTTTTCACTTTTCTAATGAACTGTTGACGAAGAAACTCCACTCAGCTATGAAACAGAAATAATTGCAATTATTTCATTAGCTCTAAGTCTGTACTATGGTTTGTTACAGAATAACTGGAGCTTTGCTAACCTAAAACAATTTGAATATCACTTCTTTCAAAGTATCAGTCATTTATAAAGCTATCACAATTTTGGCTAACTGAAACTTTACAAAGTATCGGTTGCCATTTTGCCAAGTGGATGGAACTATAGATGGGTTCCAGCAAAGAAATTTAATTGATTTCACTCAAGAGAAACACGAAAGTTTATGAGCTTTTAGTGTTCCCTCTCATTTATTGAAATTAGGTTGGAATTTATTATAATAAGGCTTCAAATGTTTGATATGCGACCCCTCATACACGTTGATCTTAGTTCTTCAGAAGCGAGGAAATCTTAAAGAAATAACATTTCTAAATTCTAGCGACGACGCATTTTAGTAAAAAAAAAAAAAAAAAAAAAAACGCTGCATACTTTTGCAATTAAATTTACCAATTTTTGATCATGAGAATTCACACTAACTTTTCTCATCCCAATTTAATGATCTATTTTGTGCTTTTTCCCGCCAACAATTTATCTTCCCATTCATGCACAATGTTACTATATCTTTTCGTATGAGCTCAGAGACATTTAAATATATTCACCTTCATTGTGTGTGTGTGTTTGTGTTTTTTTTTACCTTAGTCTATTTTAAAGTAAATAGTTTTTTTCTTCCTTTTTCCTGTAGTACGATTTTTTACAGTATATTTTATTTAATATTACAGTTTTGCATATTTCTTAGAACATAGATTATTTATTTTCAGATTCGTGCCGTATCTTTTGAGGAATAACTTTTAACCAGTACGATTTATCAATGCTCTTTTTGAATGATTATGAACAAAAAAT
Organism: Uloborus diversus; assembly: GCF_026930045.1. NCBI lineage: Eukaryota > Metazoa > Arthropoda > Arachnida > Araneae > Uloboridae > Uloborus > Uloborus diversus. The sequence continues at coordinate 94,479,585 of NC_072735.1, forward strand.
CTGAAAGGATAAGCTGAAATTTAAGCAAAATAAAAACTTTTAGAAACATATAGCTATCAACTATACAGCATGTGAATACAAAAAGAAAAAAGAAAATCATTTCAGTTTCCTTTTTACTGTTTCAAAACGTCCAATAATTGATTCTTTTACCTATCGGAATCAAATTCAATCCTTTATTTATTTATTTTTACCCACAGGTTCTCGCTATCTTGTTGACTGCTGCTGCAGCTTCCGTTGTTCCATTGATCTCCTCCCAAAGGGCAGTGATCCCGCACTATTCTCCCTATGGTTTTGGTCATGGCAAAGGAATCAGCTCCAGGTACTTCGACAAGGTCGAGGGATATGGCTTGGGAGCCAAACTGCTCAGCTATCCTTATTATGGCGCAGGATATGGGTTAGCATACGGTGGCCTCGGATATGGATTGGATGGGTATGGCGGTTACGGATACGGAGGACCCCTCTACTTTTAAATTGTTCAATGTAAGTATCGACCTGTGTCTGAACAATACATGTCGATACAATTTTTTCAAGTGTCAATCAGCGAAAACATTTGCTTTTTTCTTTCAATTTTTTTTATTGGACCTTAATGATATTATTGGAATTGATCAAAGATTTTAATAGCTGTACCCCGCAAAAGAAATATTAATGGGAGGCAAAATCACTCAGAAAGAATTTTAAGTAAGTGTTAGAATAATGTGTCCAAATGCTTAGAAAAATTTGAAACCAATGTAAAATTTTCAAATTAATAAATGCAAAATTTAGATCTATAAAACGAAGTTTTTGCTGTTCAATTTGTCATTTCTAAGTAGTAGGTACAAAAAAACTTTATTTTGTCGGACTGTGCTATGATATAAACGAAATACACACAAAATATCGCATTTCGTACACAAATCTCACTTTTATTTTATTTGACATTTGATTTAGCATACTTTCCCAACAGTGCACAAAATCAAAATAACAACAACAACAACAACAATAATAATAATAATAATAATAATAATAATAATAATAAAAATAATAATAATAACAACAACAACAACAACAACAGCAACAACAACAACAACAACAACAACAACAACAACAACAACAACAATAATAATAATAATAATAATAATAATATATTTCTGAACGCAATACATTTTATGTAAAAAATAATGCTTTACTCGTAGCTCAGTATGCAACTGATTAACGTATTTTTTTCCAATATTTTGCAGGAAATTGCATTTGAGCAAACATCGAAGCAGTGCAGATTTGATGTTTGAAAAGAACCTTTGAAGCCTCCCTCTATTTGGTGAAAACAGCTTCTTACTTTTTTGTGGAATTCTTCTTTTTTCTTTTCGATTTTTCTTTTCTCTCTTTCTTTCTATTTTTACCTTTTCTTTCTCTTTGGTGCCGGAAACTCTTTTTCAATGGATGCCCGAAAATCTCCTAGTTCAAGGAAGTTATTTGCTATTTTCTGTATCACGGTGAATTTATTCATGTTAATTTTTTACAATAATAACAATTATGAGTAAAAATTATCAAGCTTTCAATTTCGATTAGCAACGAATCTTCTGTTTAAAGATATGAAAATTTTGTAAAAATTCTGGATTTACCTCTGTACTCGAGCTTAATAAAGAATGACTGACGCATCTTGTTGATTTACTTTTATTTATTTATTTATTTATATTTTTTTTATTATTTATTTTTTTTTTAATATAAACATGGGAAATTTTGAATCAATGACATCATTTCAACAAAGCCCTGGAAATAAAAGTAAATATATATGCAATTTCACTTTAAGCTCATAGTAAAACTCGTGCCATATAATTTGATTTCTTGTAATTCCTTGTATTTCTTGTTTCCTTTCAATAAATGTGAGCATTACGCAGGTGTGAATAATATTCATTCCTTTTTCTCATTGATCGTGTTTTTTTTTAATACCTCATCAGAATAAATTATTAATTGAGTGTATGAATAATTTCTAAAAAGATAACAATGGCAAACAGTATATTCAGAAGAAAATGTCTTTCAGTTTTTCCTGGTAAAAAGTTGCACAGCTTATTTTTTAATAATCTGAAGTTTTGACGTTTTAGTATTTATTCACATTTTACTGTTTCAGTACCAGTTATTGACTTTGCAAACAACTCAACTTTTTTACAAAAAATATAAAAGTACAACTTTACATTTTAAATAAGCTAAAAAGTATTTTTATATTAAAATCAAAGAAAAACACAATATAACTTTAAATCAGCAAATGATCGAATAAAAGTCATTTTTAATTTTTGATTTCACTCTGCACCCAAATATCGCTTGATTTTTTTTTTTTTTTTTTTTTTTTGCAAAAATTGATTTATCGTTTCGTGAAACAACCATATTCTATGTATAGGAGATGCAAAACTGAAGTCATCCTTACAATTGAAAATAGTGTGCGAAAAGAAAAAAAAAAGAAACTAATATTAAAACAAATATTTCACTATAACTTTCGTAAAAAATTCTAACACATGAGGATAACAATACAAGGCAAATAAACAACTCACATTTTACTTATTTTGCATATAAATTTACTGTAAGCACTCCATTTAAATTCAAATACAAAACATTTCATCAATTAAATTTATGTAGATTCAGGTGGGGTAAAGTGCTTATACATCAAATAAAAAGTTTTATTATATTGAAATAAAAATATATTTTTTACAGCTTTATTTTGTTTTCAAAATGTTTCAAATGATTTCTTTTCTCATCGAATGTTAAAATGTCGCTCCTTCCCGAAAAAGGAGAATCATTCGGGACGGAAAGCAGACTCTCATCCCTCACAGATACGTCACTGCTGTAAAAAAATATCGCTTTCTTATTTATTTATTTGTTTATTTATTTATTTATTTATTTATTTTTATTTATTTATTTATTTATTTATTTTTTGAGCAATCACGATTGCTTATTGCTTTCATTTGACTGTTTTTGGTGTGCTATCATTTTATTTTCCCACCAGCAACCTTCGCACCATCACCGTCGACCTGCTCCTCACGATGCTACCCCTATAGCGAAAGCCGACTCCAGGTTGCATACATGTCCTATACACATGCGCATACATACACGCACACACACACACACAAACACATACACCTACACACACAACCACATACATACACACATACATACAGACACCTGCACATACACACACACAAAAACATACACACAACTACCCACACAGACACAAACACATATGCCTTCACACACATACACATACCCGCCCCTAAGCACACACATTCATACACAGGAAATTAGATATTTTGACCTACACGTGACAACTCTGTAATTTATGCCAAAATTTTTTTTGTAATGTAACAATCAAAGGTTTTTTCCCTGGGAAACCACACATACACGTGTCATTTCTTAGGCAACAATATTTGGCTGCTAACACGTTTTGAAACAAAATGTTTATATCTGTCACGTGCGGGACGAACTGTCTTCTTTTTCGTAGAACGACCCTGTATATCTAATCTGCATACAAGAAATTGATGTATACGGGTATTTGCGTGTACGCATATATTTCTTAGTAAATCTTAAACTCATTTCTGCTTTAGGCCTGGCTAATGGCCAGTAATTTACTGAATATTCCATGCCTTGCCTTCAATCTTCGAGTTGAACCGAACCATTGCTTCGGTCACTCATCTGGTCTGTGCTAATTCTATATTAGCCACCAGTTTGTTTGGCACTCTTGGCTTCCTTAATAGGTTTTCCATCTCCAGTTCAGTCACTTTCCAATGCCGAGCTGATGAGTGCTAATAAGCACGAAACTGTAGTCCTCGGCTGGAAATAACTGAGCTGGCGGTGTATTTCATGTATTTCTGCTTTAGCTCTGACTAATGGGCCGGTAATTTACTGAATATACCATGCCTTGCCTTCAATCTTTGAGTTGAACCGAATCATTGCTTCGGTCACTCGTCTGGTCTGTGCTAATTCTATATTAGCTACCAGTTTGTTTGGCACTCTTCGCTTCCTTAAGAGGTTTTCCATCTCCAACTCAGTCACTTTCCAATGCCGAGCTGATGAGTGCTAATAAGCACGAAACTGTAGTCCTCGGCTGGAAATAACTGAGCTGGCGGTGTATTTCATGTATTTCTGCTTTAGCCCTGGCTAATGGGCCGGTAATTTACTGAATATACCATGCCTTGCCTTCAATCTTTGAGTTGAACCGAATCATTGCTTCGGTCACTCGTCTGGTCTGTGCTAATTCTATATTAGCTACCAGTTTGTTTGGCACTTTTCGCTTCCTTAAGAGGTTTTCCATCTCCAACTCAGTCACTTTCCTATGCCGAGCTGATGAGTGCTAATAAGCACGAAACTGCAGTCCTCGGCTGGAAATGACTGAGCTGGCGGTGTATTTCATGTATTTCTGCTTTAGCCCTGGCTAATGGGCCGGTAATTTACTGAATATACCATGCCTTGCCTTCAATCTTTGAGTTGAACCGAATCATTGCTTCGGTCACTCGTCTGGTCTGTGCTAATTCTATATTAGCTACCAGTTTGTTTGGCACTCTTCGCTTCCTTAGGAGGTTTTCCATCTCCAACTCAGTCACTTTCCAATGCCGAGCTGATGAGTGCTAATAAGCACGAAACTGCAGTCCTCGGCTGGAAATGACTGAGCTGGCGGTGTATTTCATGTATTTCTGCTTTAGTCCTGGCTACAGGGCGTTAATTTACTGAAAGGTGAACTAGTTTGGTTCAAGGGTGCAAGAATAATAATAATAAAATTAACTGAAAGTGCACATGTTCGCGGGCACAAAAAAAAGGGGGGGGGCATAGATTTCGCATGAGTAATGTATGACGTTATTAAACTAAGAAGAAACACATGTGTGTGTGTGTGTTTGACAATGTCGCAATTGTTTCGACGCACTCTGCACATGATAGATTATATTTATCAGTATTTCGGTAATAAAATTATTAAGATGACAGATAATAGAAAAGCGATTGGTGGTAACACAAATTACCTTATAAAAAAAGAAGAAAAACTATCGGTAATCACTTCCCGAAAACAAGAATTTTGGGAAGTGATAGCGAAGGGTCTTTATTGGCCAGAAGCTCTGTTTCTCTCTTAGAGCAGGAATATAAATGAAGGGAGCAACTCTCTCTCTCCAATCATTGGCTTAGCAAAAACTGAGGCTACGACTCCAACTCACGTGATTCAGCAACAACGAATACTTGGTACGGTTTGCGTGAACTAGTGAAAGAAACCTGATTTCTTCCAATGCTTTGCTATAAAATCTATCACGTGACTTGGGGTCTTTGGTTCACGTAAGAAAGTCTTCCTTCCCTCTTTTTTATCTCTTCTTAATGGTTTCTCTATCAGAAAACAATCATTCCTTTTCGCGGATTGCACAGGGGTGCCCACAGGAGGGGGGGATTATGGCGCAAGTTGCGCCATTAAAATATTAGGGGGATTTTTAAATTTAAAAAAAAATTTTTATTAAAATTTATTTATTGATTTATTTTTAATTTAAATTATTTATTTATTTATATATTTTTTTGCTTTATTTTACTCTGTTTGTATTTTATTTCATTTATTTATTTAGTCTGTGTGTGTCATGGGCGTAGCATAGAACTTTTCTAATAAGATGATAATAATAATAATAGTAATAATTTAAAATAAATGAATAAATAAAAAACATATTAAAACATAAATTAAAAAAGGAGAGCCAAAAAATTAAAAGAATACAAACTGAAAGAGGGTTGAGATTTTTTTTTGGGGGGGGGGGGGTAATTTGCACCATTAAACTTGGAGGGGGTGGGCACCCCTGGGATTGCATATGGATTTGTCTGTGCTATCCGTGAAAGAGAATTGCGCATTGTTTTGTCTGCTGGTAGAAACAGTAACACACGGTCCTCAACTTAATTATGCTACAAGTTTTTGACTTTTTTTTCCTTTCGCGTTCTATTTCTGAAGATTCTGTTGTTTGCTCTGAAGATTACAGACTAGTGTTTTGTAGTCCTCAAAGCTCATCAATTATTATGTAATAACAATTGCAAAAAATTTTTCAAGCCTATTTTACTAAAATGTATAAATTCCACTTTACAAGCCTTACTATTCATTTGAGCAACTTTTGTTTTTGAACAATTTTTTTCGGCAGAAACTAATAAAGCACTGCAATATTACCATTGGATTCTTAATGTCCTCCCGAAAGCAAATTCGTGAAATAAATAATAAAGTATTATTGAAAAGATGTCATGAAAAAATACTCGTTTCTTGTTTGTTTTATTATTAGTTCCCATTTTAATACTTTATTTGTACTTTATACACATTGTGTCGTTTTACTTATTCCACTGTACAAAGTTTTCGACTGCTGTTTTACAATTCCAGTATTAGTTGCTCTGAAAAGTTTTTGAGAATTTTAAGCTCAAATGGACTTTAAAGTTTTGTGTTTCAAGAAGTAAATTTTCGCCAAAACAAACTTTATTTTTTATTTAAAAACTACGAAAAACGCCCTTCTAATTTTTTCAGCATAGCAAAAAATAATATAATCGTGCTGCAGAAAAAAAAACTGATGCAGATATTAGTTGGTACTCCGAAGATATAACTAATCAAATCTCCCATTTGAAAAAGCATAAAACTTATTTTAGATGAGAGGTAGCACCACTTTTCTATTCACAGAGTACTTTCTGTTTTTTATACTGAAAGAAAAAAGTGTAAGCTTGAAATTGATATCTCATTCGATTTAATTGGCTGGAAAATAAAGAAATTATTGAGATTTTTCTACATTCATACCAAAAAGGTAACTCTGAAAAGTGATCAAAAATCGATTTCTTTATAAAAAAAATCTCCAAAGCTTAATTTATATTTAAAAAAATTTAAAAACAATTTCGAGCTCATTTCATAGATATCTATAAGTAAAAAAATAATGGACAAAATCTGAGACATGACGGCACATGACAAAAGACGATTTGACGGGAAATGACTCGGAAGGAAGTGTCATGAAGAGTAAAACAGGCACTGCCAATCTTAAGAGGGAAAAATTAGCGTATGTACTTCAAAAGAAATAATTGCACGTTTTGAGTTGCAGCCGATAGCAATGCTTGTGTGAAATATTAGAGATACCAATATTTTGAGCATAATAAAAAAGGAAAAAAAGAATTTATTGCTATAATTTGGAAGGTTTTGTAGTGGTTACCACTGTGCTGTTGCTTAAGAAATGTTTTAATCCGCTGTGGAAAATCAAATTTTTGAGAAAAAATTTGCAGTTGAAGGCATGCTTTTCAGAAAATATATGCTAATATAGGTATTTAGAACTTATATATGTAATAGTATCTTGGTTTTGGAATGAATAATCGAGCTATATCCCCGATTACTTTACTGACCGTCCACGTTTAGCATAGAAGATTGGCAAGCGGCCAGCCAAGACGATCCTATCTGAATGTGTCTAAAAAGCAGATTAGGGAAAATAGTGCCGTGGGTAAGTAAAAGGCAGTATCTGCACAAACGAGTTTTTGAGATATTTGAAGAAATGCATTTTGGATTTCATACCAGCAACAGGGAAATGTTGGAGTTTCTTCGTTAACTTTAATTTTTCAATCTACCCGAATTTTTATTTGTATCGCACATATCTGTTCCTTCTTATTTCCCTATCCTAATTGCGTAAAACGTAAAACTAATCAAGCATCAATGCCATTCTGGAAATAGTAAGATGTTCGGAAAGCACTATTTCCAAACTCACGAATTAAAAATTTTTCCTTGTAATCTTGATCTTGACATTAACGGGCCACTGAGGCGTGTTGAATTGCCCAGCGATCACTCATTCTTTTTCTTTCTTCAGGCGTGAAACGTTTGGGTATAAAAGAAAAACCATTTTACAAGTTTCAATAACGCATTCTCTACAACGAAAATTATTGCTTTCTCTCCCTTTTAATCGCACAAAATGATGAAGCTTGTGGTAAGTAAAATTTTGATATTATGTGGCAGTTCCAATTTAATAGACGCATCAATTGTTGCGCCAAACCTCCACCAAAGTCTCCAAATATATCAGAACTTTGTTTTACTGTAGCATTTTATGAAGAGCATAGACTCTTACTAGTGATAATAATGCAATTATTTTTTTTCAGGTCTCCTGAAAAGATATTTAAACAATATTTTCTGGCTCAGTAACTGAGATATCTTATGAGATACGTCCTCTACTTGTATATAATGCTGTTAATTTTTAAGGTTTACTGAAAAAATATTTGAATAATATTTTTTGTCTCAGTAGTTGAGATGTCTTATGAGATGCGTCCTCTACTTGCATATAACGCAGTTAATTTTTGAAAGTCTCCCGAAAACTTATTTAAATAATATTTTTTTGGCTCGATAACTAATTTGTATTATGAGATACGTCCTCTACTAGTATATGATGCATTTCATTTTTGAAGATCTTAAGAAAAAATATTTAAATAATATTTTTTGGCTTAGTAACTGAGTTGGATGGGACTTTGCTGGATGTTTTGTATAAGAATTAATACATATGTTACCGTAGAATTGCCCTATTGCTAAAAACGAAGAATGATTATTTTAATTAAACGAAAAAATGATCAAAAATTCTTTGCACTAAAATATGAAGAAAATGAAAATAAAAACTACCTTATAAAGGATCTTATCCAAAAAATGCTGCAAATAGCTATTTCAATGTTTTAGTAGAGCCCCTTCATCAGTGCAAAAGGTACTCAGCACACAAGAAAGCGTGAGTGAACACCTGCCCTTCTTGTTGTGTGTTGAACACTTTTTGCACTGACGATTAAACTCCACGCGACCTTGAAATAGAAATAATTTCAATTATTTCACTATCACTATGTCTGTATATGATTTGTTATAGAGTAACTTATGTTTCCTTTTCACTTTTCTAACGAACTGTTGACGAAGAAACTCCACTCAGCTATGAAACAGAAATAATTGCAATTATTTCATTAGCTCTAAGTCTGTATTATGGTTTGTTATAGAATAACTGGAGCTTTGCTAACCTAAAACAATTTGAATATCACTCCTTTCAAAGTATCAGTCATTTCTAAAGCTATGACAATTTTGGCTAACTGAAACTTTACAAAGTATCGGTTGCCATTTTACCAAGTGGATGGAACTATAGATGGGTTCCAGCAAAGAAATTTAATTGATTTCACTCAAGAGAAACACGAAAGTTTATGAGCTTTTAGTGTTCCCTCTCATTTATTAAAATTAGGTTGGAGTTTATTATAATAAGGCTTCAAATGTTTGATATGCGACCCCTCATACACGTTGATCTTGGTTCTTCAGAAGCGAGGAAATCTCAAAGAAATAACATTTCTAAATTCTAGCGACGACGCATTTTGGTAAAAAAAAAAAACACTGCATACTTTTGCAACTAAATTTACCAATTTTTGATCATGAGAATTTACACGAACTTTTCTCATCCCAATTTAATGATCTATTTTGTGCTTTTTCCCGCCAACAATTTATCTTCCCATTCATGCACAATGTTACTATATCTTTTCGTATGAGCTCAGAGACATTTAAATATATTCACCTTCATTGTGTGTGTGTATTTGTGTTTTTTTTTTACCTTAGTCTATTTTAAAGTAAATAGTTTTTTTCCTCCTTTTTCCTGTAGTACGATTTTTTACAGTATATTTTATTTAATATTACAGTTTTGCATATTTCTTAGAACATAGATTATTTATTTTCAGATTCGTGCCGTATCTTTTGAGGAATAACTTTTAACCAGTACGATTTATCAATGCTCTTTTTGAATGATTATGAACAAAAAATCTGAAAGGATAAGCTGAAATTTAAGCAAAATAAAAACTTTTAGAAACATATAGCTATCAACTATACAGCATGTGAATACAAAAAGAAAAAAGAAAATCATTTCAGTTTCCTTTTTACTGTTTCAAAACGTCCAATAATTGATTCTTCCACCTATCGGAATCAAATTCAATCCTTTATTTATTTATTTTTACCCACAGGTTCTCGCTATCTTGTTGACTGCTGCTGCAGCTTCCGTTGTTCCATTGATCTCCTCCCAAAGGGCAGTGATCCCGCACTATTCTCCCTATGGTTTTGGTCATGGCAAAGGAATCAGCTCCAGGTACTTCGACAAGGTCGAGGGATATGGCTTGGGAGCCAAACTGCTCAGCTATCCTTATTATGGCGCAGGATATGGGTTAGCATACGGTGGCCTCGGATATGGATTGGATGGGTATGGCGGTTACGGATACGGAGGACCCCTCTACTTTTAAATTGTTCAATGTAAGTATCGACCTGTGTCTGAACAATACATGTCGATACAATTTTTTCAAGTGTCAATCAGCGAAAACATTTGCTTTTTTCTTTCAATTTTTTTTATTGGACCTTAATGATATTATTGGATTTGATCAAAGATTTTAATAGCTGTACCCCGCAAAAGAAATATTAATGGGAGGCAAAATCACTCAGAAAGAATTTTAAGTAAGGGTTAGAATAATGTGTCCAAATGCTTAGAAA
>NC_072735.1:94492543-94621940 GCF_026930045.1 Uloborus diversus
ATACACATACCCACCCCTAAGCACACACATTCATACACAGGAAATTAGATATTTTGACCTACACGTGACAACTCTGTATTTTATGCCAAAAAATTTTTTATAATGTAACAATCAAAGGTTTTTTCCCTGGGAAACCACACATACACGTGTCATTTCTTAGGCAACAATATTTGGCTGCTAACACGTTTTGAAACAAAATGTTTATATCTGTCACGTGCGGGACGAACTGTCTTCTTTTTCGTAGAACGACCCTGTATATCTAATCTGCATACAAGAAATTGATGTATACGGGTATTTGCGTGTACGCATATATTTCTTAGTAAATCTTAAACTCATTTCTGCTTTAGGCCTGGCTAATGGCCAGTAATTTACTGAATATTCCATGCCTTGCCTTCAATCTTCGAGTTGAACCGAACCATTGCTTCGGTCACTCATCTGGTCTGTGCTAATTCTATATTAGCCACCAGTTTGTTTGGCACTCTTGGCTTCCTTAATAGGTTTTCCATCTCCAGTTCAGTCACTTTCCTATGCCGAGCTGATGAGTGCTAATAAGCACGAAACTGCAGTCCTCGGCTGGAAATGACTGAGCTGCCGGTGTATTTCATGTATTTCTGCTTTAGCCCTGGCTAATGGGCCGTTAATTTACTGAATACACCATGCCTTGCCTTCAATCTTTGAGTTGAACCGAATCATTGCTTCGGTCACTCGTCTGGTCTGTGCTAATTCTATATTAGCTACCAGTTTGTTTGGCACTCTTCGCTTCCTTAAGAGGTTTTCCATCTCCAACTCAGTCACTTTCCAATGCCGAGCTGATGAGTGCTAATAAGCACGAAACTGCAGTCCTCGGCTGGAAATAACTGAGCTGGCGGTGTATTTCATGTATTTCTGCTTTAGCCCTGGCTAATGGGCCGGTAATTTACTGAATATACCATGCCTTGCCTTCAATCTTTGAGTTGAACCGAATCATTGCTTCGGTCACTCGTCTGGTCTGTGCTAATTCTACATTAGATACCAGTTTGTTTGGCACTTTTCGCTTCCTTAAGAGGTTTTCCATCTCCAACTCAGTCACTTTCCTATGCCGAGCTGATGAGTGCTAATAAGCACGAAACTGCAGTCCTCGGCTGGAAATAACTGAGCTGGCGGTGTATTTCATGTATTTCTGCTTTAGGCCTGGCTAATGGGCCGGTAATTTACTGAATATACCATGCCTTGCCTTCAATCTTTGAGTTGAACCGAATCATTGCTTCAGTCACTCGTCTGGTCTGTGCTAATTCTATATTAGCTACCAGTTTGTTTGGCACTCTTCGCTTCCTTAAGAGGTTTTCCATCTCCAACTCAGTCACTTTCCAATGCCGAGCTGATGAGTGCTAATAAGCACGAAACTGCAGTCCTCGGCTGGAAATACTGAGCTAGCGGTGTATTTCATGTATTTCTGCTTTAGCTCTGGCTAATGGGCCGGTAATTTACTGAATATACCATGCCTTGCCTTCAATCTTTGAGTTGAACCGAATCATTGCTTCGGTCACTCGTCTGGTCTGTGCTAATTCTACATTAGATACCAGTTTGTTTGGCACTTTTCGCTTCCTTAAGAGGTTTTCCATCTCCAACTCAGTCACTTTCCAATGCCGAGCTGATGAGTGCTAATAAGCACGAAACTGCAGTCCTCGGCTGGAAATAACTGAGCTGGCGGTGTATTTCATGTATTTCTGCTTTAGCCCTGGCTAATGGGCCGGTAATTTACTGAATATACCATGCCTTGCCTTCAATCTTTGAGTTGAACCGAATCATTACTTCGGTCACTCGTCTGGTCTGTGCTAATTCTATATTAGCTACCAGTTTGTTTGGCACTCTTCGCTTCCTTAGGAGGTTTTCCATCTCCAACTCAGTCACTTTCCAATGCCGAGCTGATGAGTGCTAATAAGCACGAAACTGCAGTCCTCGGCTGGAAATAACTGAGCTGGCGGTGTATTTCATGTATTTCTGCTTTAGCCCTGGCTAATGGGCGGTAATTTACTGAATAACTCATATCGTATCTTCGCAAATTAATTTGGTACGGAGGTACTTCAATGCGTAAGAATTCACATAGTGGGTTTTTAACAAAAAAGAAAAACTCTAAAAGCTCTAAATTTAAATTCAGTCATAATTTGAGTAAAATGTTTCTTTTCTATACGGAAGAGTTCATTATCGATTTCATAATTTTTTATTTTATCGTGTCGAATCTTTTTAACCTGTAGAAAAACTCAACTAGAAGAAGCTTATTCGAAATCTAGGATAATTAGGACTCTAGAAATAATTATTTCTTGTTGAGGGATGAAAACCGGCGTAGCTAGTAACAAGGCTAAATGAATTGCCGGGTAGAAAACTAGTATTTGTACAAATATGAAAAATACAGCTTTTTTTTTCTCGTTAACGGAATAAAAGCATTTACTATTTAGTGCGTAATCGTAATTTACTAAATGTGCGTAAGTCGTCTGACTTGTTCAAGTAAAAATTTTATTTTCTTGTATAAATGGAAATATTTAAATTTCTTTCGCAAGCGCTAAAATATAAGCTTTTGACCTCGACAAAAATTACTCTAAATTGGCTTAAATCAAGCTTATCCATATCGTGGGGTGGACACTACTCTTACAACTACACTACATCACGAAAAGTATTGGGTCACTTTCAAAAATTCACATTTTAGCAGATTTCTCGAGAAATAAGAGACCAATATTGCCGTGTGCAGGTAAAGGGCAGTAACTGCAAATTTTTCATTTTTCATTTTTTTGAATTTTTGACATCTATTGTACTTTATCTTTATTGTACAAGCTCGCTTATTTGGTTTCCGCTAAAAAAAAAGGCGCGAAAAAGACGTCTAATTTCAACATTTCCCTATTGTTAGTATTGAATCCAAAACGCTTTTCTTCAAATATCTCGAAAACTCGTTTCTGCAGTTACTGTCGTTTACCTGCACACTGCAGAATAGTTCTGTAACTTTCGTCACATGAAAGGTATGCTCAGGTTGTCATTTTCCAATAAATCATCCATGCATTTTGGAAACCAGGAACAAATTGATGAAATCAAAATTTTTTTTAATCATCCTTCATCGTAAATAGCTATCAGCGATCTAATGTGCCAAGTTTCAATATTTCTTGGATTGGTGAAAAATCGTTCGCAAATAATCTGTTTGTATCACATGAATCACACCGTACGGTTGCAGGTAAGTGTTGCAAACTTGCGAACGATCCCTTATGATTCGTGGCCTCTCTGAAAATTATTGAAATTCAGCTCATTAGATCACTGATATCTTTCTAAATCTTTAAGATATTGAACTGGAATTTTATTATGAGTCTGGCCACTGAGAAATTGGGCTTCAATAATAACAATAATAATAATTATTATTATATTGATAATAATATTATTATAATGATAATATAAAAAGGATATGAACGAAATACTTGTCAGTAGACAAAACAAAATCCATCTAAAGAGGAATAGTAAAATCTTTCTCAAACAAAATGATAAAAGATAAAAAAAAATAAGAGAATGAAATTTATTAAGTAGGTGTAAAAGTACAATTCATTGAGACATATTAATTGAGATACCAGCAAAAAAACTTTTACTCAAAAAATTATACTTACTGTTTTTTTCAACACTTACATTTTTCGAAAACATCGCAATGTAATGCATTTGCATTCATTCCGTAATGCTTCAATTTCCTTTCAAGATTACTTTTCAGTTGAATATCAAATGTAGGTAGTGTCATTAATTATCCAAATAATTCTAAATAAAATATAAGAATTAAACCAAATTTTGGAAAATATTAGTAGCTTTTCTTTTCTTATGAACCATATAGACATATATTCCACATCCATTTGTACAATATATACAGGACTAATTTCCACAAAGTTTGACGTAGGGTAAATGACTAGTTATAGCCTGGTTAAGGATTTTTTTTTTTTAAATTTGGAGTGTTTTTAATTTATGATGTTACCGTTCTAGTTAATGGAAAAAACTGATTCTCACTGTGTTAGAAGTTGAAAATTGCATTTTTGAAGCTGTGAAAGTTTCATTAATTCTCAGCTATGATTTATATCTATATTTTTGAAATAAATTGGAATACACAGGCTTGACCGGTTGTGGTCACATTCATTCAATTATGGGTGTGCTAAAAGCTAGTAATGGTAATGCTAGCTGGATACGATTATCAGGAAATACGCAAAAAATAGCATTGAAAAGTACTACATTCTTATTTTTCTTAAATATAATCAAATTTCAGCTTACCAATTCAAGAAACGTTAAACTAAAAAAAAATGATATCTGACAAACCGCTTTTGAAAGGTTCGTCAAAACAACAACAACAACATCAACAACAATGAATAAATAAAAAAAATAAAATAAAACTGTTCTACAGCTGCAATTTTCCTTTATCGTTTTGCCAAATTTAGCCAATTTTTTATCATCAGTTTTAAATAATAATGGGGTGGTTTCCTTCAGTCAAAAGTACTACTTTTAGTCATTAAAATGGATAGAATGAGCAAAAAAAAAAAGAATAATATGGACCCAGAAAATGCTTTCATTTTCCCAACAGTTTTTTTTAATTAATTTTTTAAAATGTCCGATTTTTCAAACAAGGCGTAGTCTTGATGACGTCACAAATGATGCACTTTGCCGCATCTTTCTACCACATTTCCACGGTATGATAATCAAGAAGCGAATTAAATATTGCGCTCTACGCTTGCTATCAACCATATCGTTGCCAATACACGTGAGTAAAGATGCGAATTAAATATTTTGCACTGTGAATGGCAACACTGAATGGCATTTCATCATTTGTGATGTCATCGGTAGAAGCCGAAACAATGAAAGAGCTCCGATTTAAGTATTTTTTTTTTAAATATTAAACTTAAACAAATTATTTAAAAAATGGTATGATCCTATGTTTTTAAGCATGCTCTTTCAGGAAAAAAATACTTTTAAAATTTTGGAAACGACCCCATTTTGAGTAAGAATACCCAAAAAATCACTTATGATCATATGCGCCCAAGGCTCATAACTGAAATACCTGTTTTTTCTTGCCTAGTTATGGACTTATTAGCTTGAAAGGATCTTAAGTATCTTAATGAACAAAGTATACCTATAGGGTGCAAAAAAAAAAAAAAACTGCGAAATGGATGCGTACCAATATAACTGCGATCTGATTTCAAAAAAAAGAAAAAGATCAATGTCAGGCTCTTAAGAAAGAAGCAATTCAAAAAGTTAAGTGTAAAGAAAATTCACTATTAGTGACTGAGAAACCTTCAAATAATAAATTACATCGTAGATAAAAACCTCTGTTTGAAAAAAAATGTGGATGGGGTGTTCTTGATAGATGCTATTTTGAGAATACACTGATGGGATTCCTGAAATATCAATTTAGAAACTTTAGATTGACAATACAAAAGAACCTCTCCGTTACTAGTTGGGTGTCCATAACAAGTCATTTACCCTACAAATTATTTACATCGCCATTTGATGATTTTTAAGAATTAAAAAAAAAAACCATACCCTACCCCCAAAAGTTTTGGCTCTTAAAGGGTCAAACTAGCGAGATCTACACAGAAAGAAAATGCTGCATTTTCTTTTTTTAATTAGTGCTTATGCAATGATATTTTTAAAAACAGCAACAGCAAAAATAGTTTGATATTCATTAATATAGGGAAAGGGTGCCGTCAATGGATCCGTTCCATGACTAGACCGCGAAGATATTTCTTGTACCAGAGTTTGTGCAGACGCGTAATCAGTTTTAGTACTTTCCTTTGTCTGAAACGAATCCACTGCAGAGTCGTCAAGGTGCTAAAATTACTTCATCATATTATTAATCGCTCAGATAAGATTTCTACCATTGTCTTACTAATTATTGAGATCTTCATTTAGTTATAACATGCATTAAATATCACTGATCAATTAAACGTGAAGATATACTCAAAGGAGCGCCTTTTCAAGTACAATTTCCCATACTTCGTGTTTTATCAGTATTCGTCACAGCAGTAACACTTATTAGAATATTCAAAATGATGCAGTTGCTATCATCGAACCGCTAGGTGTTTTCACGAGTGGACCACCTGACAAAGTAGTTCATTCATGGAAAATCGCAAATATTGTTGTAACTTCAGCTCAATTACCTTTGAAAATTGCTCAATCGTTTTAAAATTAATATGGTAATAATGAGAAAAATGTTTCTCAGTAGTTCATGAAAACTCTTTTGCTTTATTATAATTTCAAACTCATTTTTTTTTATAAGATTGATTAAAAATTTAAAACATATGATACAGTTTCAAATACTTTTGCTGTTCCAAAAAAATGCAAAAATGAGTAAAATACGACCACTGGACAAGTGAGAGCAGGGCAACATGTGCTATATCAGCTTTCAGAAATGGTGGGATTGGCCTTAACGAAGTCTACCGACAATACAGAGTCCTGAAAGCAACTTTAAACATTCGCATGGAATATAAAAACGGGTTTGTTGATACTTTAGTCACTTATTAGAAATTTAGGAGATAAGCCCTTCCGAAAGAGGAATATAATTAGTGAATCATATTTTGAAACTAGAGAAAACGTTTTTGGAATTATTACTTCCGAAAACTTGGGGGAATTGGCCTTTCGAAAGGCTGAGAAAAATAACATGACTCACACATTTAATCAAGGCAAAAACTCTGCTTAGTACTATATTCTCTGATAGCTGAGACTTAAGCTTTTATTTCAGTCATAAAATGGTCAATAATTTCTTTAACATTTTAGAGAGCAAGTACTATCTTACGTCGAACGAAAATTTTCAAAATGGATTTAACAAATCTCCCAACAGTTCAAAAGAGGTTGAAAAGATATTAGCTAAGAACGGTGTTGCACAGGATGTTAAAATATCAAGTGGTGAACGAGGTATAATGAAAACAGCTGTGTGAAGTGTAAGTGCTAGTTTTTTTTAAATTATTTTTTATGTTCATCTTATTCGAAAATAAAACTTTTTAGAAAATAATTATCCTTTTTTATAACTTATTGTTATTTGTAGTGTTTGTTGATAGTCAGTTATAAATATTTTAAAGTTACGCATTGATTTTTTAATTTGAAAATGTGGTCCACCAATGGAAACTCGATGGTCCATCCATAGCAACCGATTGCCCTGAATGGACCACATGCTAAAATATTTATTTTTAATTTTCATTCTTTATTGTGTATATTTATCATGAAAGTGAATATTAATATTAAAAAACAAATATGGGAAATTGCTTTCACAATTGACGTGAAATTTTAGTTGAATTCCCTTTCTAAAAAAATTGAAACCTGTTATGTGGTTCATTGACGGCAACCTTCCCCTGTGCAAAATGTTTTCAGGTGGAAAATCAATCAAATTTTATTGCACTCAGATCCATGAAGTGATAGGCTGGTGTAGCATGAATTTCAAACATAACACAACAATAATCAACAATCATAATATTTTAATGGGATTACTTTACGCTATTTTTGTGAAAAACAACAAACTCAAGGCATAATTTCTGTTGCTTTTGCGGCACAATGATTGATAAGACATACATTACGTTATCATTACTAACATATCTTAATCACTTGATAGTTGCAACTAAATATCAGGTCTATAATAAAGAATATTTCTCGTGCTCCAAGAAGCATGACCCTTCTGCGAGGGCCTTTCGTCAGTTTATGAATGATAATATCGCATTTTAAAGCATCATTCATCATGTTTTGTAAAACTATTTCATGCGTATAATGCATCAAATGCTATAAAAATGGTTGTTTAAAACCTTTGAAATAAAGAAATTCGTTCAGTTGCAAGTTTGGTTCAGCAAAATGATCAAATTGGCGGTAAGTTGTAATGGCTGTTTAACAGTAGGAAGGTAAACCGTAGTAATTGCAAACTTCTTTTTTTTTATTTACATTTCTGTCATTTATTCTACTTTAGCTTTATTGTACAAGCTTCCTTATTTGGTTTCTGCTGAAAATAAAGCACGGAAAAAACGTCAAATTCCAACTTTTCCCTATTGTTGGTATGAAATCTAAAATGCATTTCTTCAAATATCTCAAAAACTTATTTCTGCAGATACTGCCCTTTGCCTTCCCACGGCAGTGTATATTGAGTATTGTATTTTCAGGTTGTTCCAGTTTAACCTGCAAATACCTCTATTTTCGCAACCGTTAGTTTTAGATGCATACTTCCAATTGCAAAAATGTTTAACATATGATGCAGAGTTGAGATATTAAAAGTTTGAAGTAAAACTAAAAATGTGTCAAAAAATTACAAATTTAACTTTTTATACGGGCCCCAAGTCCCCTAACTTATATTTAGGGAAATAATCTCCTTTGGAAAATAATTCTAAAACAAAAAGTTTTAAATTAGTGCTACCAATATTCACCGAGATGAGACTTACACCACTTTACACTCGCCGTCAATAACACCTTTTGGAGGGAAATATTGCGCTTAACAAGGGTTTAAAATCATATGTAGGCATAGAGTTTATTTTTTTAAATTGTTCGAGGTTTTGTAGAGTGTTTTTGCGTATCATGGCATAACATTTGCATTTATTTTTGAATAGCGATGAAAATATAAATATGTTTTTTTTTTTTTTTTTTTTTTTTTTTTTTTTTTTTTTTCCTACTTTGATAACCTGACAGTCTTCTGAACGGGCGATAAGTTCCAATCTCATCTCATGTATAGTCCCTTAAAACTTTAAACTCGAACATCTCTTTGAGTTTTGGTCTGACACACGTCAATATTATTGTGGAAGTAATATTTGTCAACGGAGATTATTTCCCTAACTATAAGTCAGAAAAGCTAGGGCCCGTATAAAATGTTAAATTTTGTATTTTTTGGACATTTTATTTCCGTTTTAAACTTTCAATGTCTTAACTCTACATCTGATTCTGAACATTTTTGCCATTGGAAGTATGCAGCTAGGACTAACGGTTGCGAAAATAGGTCTTGCAGGTTAAACCGGAACACCCCGTATATAATATTGAGCACTTGAATCGAAAAAAAAAATTAGAGAGATTTGTTTCAGTGATGGAAATATGCACGCCCTTCCCTTTCGCAATGTGTCCCTTTGAGTATCTACAACAGCTGATATTTCTGAAGTTATCCCTTTTTCAGATCCTTGATTTACGAACTTATGCTACAAAGTATGTTCTTAAATGACGAATTTATGTAGGGGAAAGGAAGACTCATGGGAACACGGGCACATGTGAACGTGATATATTTTACTAAGATAACTTCAAGCAAAAAATCTTGAAATATTCTCAAGTAATGGCGTTTCGAGTACTACTTCTTGGTCAAACTTTAGAGCAATGAGCTGATTTATGTTGCTGTGGTAACAACTTCTTCGTTTTAGCAGGTGTTGTATATAATTTTATCACAGTCTTCTTCGCGTGAAAACATTTTTAAAACAAACTAATAAGTGAAACTTAATTATTACAAAATATTATATTAACATTCAAGTAAAGTTTATTTCAAGATTAATTTTTCTATTAAATTAAGATTTCTTTGTTTTTGCTAGTTAGTTCTAAGGTAGATAATGAGGCACTTGTAAACACAATATCTAGGGCACATGTCAATATAATCTCCGTTATAGTAATATTAATGCAAGATCATCATAAGTGTTTAAAAAAATGTGTAAATACTTATAATTTTTATCTTTCTATGATCAGCTTGAAAATTTATTGTTCATTATCATAATTTTTTAAGTATTTATTTTTATAATATTTTTATTTTCAATATTCTTTCGTTACTAAATAGTTCGTCAATAATTTAATGCTATATAATACTTACAGGAAAATAATAATACCCAAAACTTTCATTTAATTAAAAACTGAAGGTGAAAATCATTTTGAAACACATGAATCATCATACTCTGTAATATGTATGAAGCTTAAAAGCAATGTATAATAAAAGTAATCTTTATTTAATGAAACACTCTTTGTTCCATGTTGTCTTACAAGTTTGTTTCTTGTCTATCCAGCGCTACGAAACTTTAACATTTGTCAGTCAGCAGAGTTGTAAATTTTAGAAAAATATTTTTGCAGTGATACAATTACTTTACAATTTAAACTGGCACCGTACAGGTGACATTTTTTTAAAAATATGATGCCAGTTCAGCATTTTTGAATCGTGTTCCCCCAGGCTTGTTCACATGTGCTCGGTAGGGGCACATGTGAGCAATTGAAGACATTTTTTAAAAATACCATAAAGTAAAGAAATAGTTTTTAAAAAATCTCAAAAAAATCCATAAAGCAAAGAAAAGACTGTTTAATTATGGGGACATTTTTGCTTTTTAAAATTCATCATATTTTTTCAAAAATAATGGAAGCACAAAAAATTTCACATGAGTCTCCCCTTTCCCCTATTTAATTATTGATTCTTTAATGAATTTCCGCTATTAATTTACTAAATTTAGTGAGATTACAAATTTTCTTCAGTAAATAAAAACAGAAATTATATATTTGCACTGAATCTACATTTTTGGATATAAAAGATTTTTCCTTATCTTTCCAGTATCGTACATTTTATGTTCGCCTAATGAAGTAACTTTTGTTTTCCTTTCTATGCTTCGGTTACAAAGCATTTCAAAGCTGTGTATAACAAGTAAGCGGTTTTCATTCAGTTAAAAAATAGGAAACTGTCTCCAGGTTATATTACAGCTGCAATTTTCTGAACTTTTCGGTTTAAAAAATATTTTTTAGTGCTGTTCATTGGTTAAATTAAAAAGTTTGGTTTTTCGAGTAGGGCATTATTATTTTTTGTTGTTGTTGTTACTGTTGTTGTTGCATGTCTTCGTCAAGAGGTATATTCAAGAAAATTTTGTCAAAGAAAATCCACCTCTCTTGGTCCGGAATTTATACATGCCTAAAATATTTCGTAGTCGCTTATGTTATTTTTTTCAACAGTTCCAAATTTAAAGAAAACTATAAAATAAAAAATTACACATAGGAATGAGGTTCCTGGGCCTGATTCTTTCAACAAAATATAGCTTGCTGAATTAAGATAGTTCTCGAAATTGCTATTAGAAGGGGGATAGACATACGGTCCGACAGCCCCACGTTTCAAATTTCAATGCCATTGTTTTCAAATTTTATTTTCAACAAGTATTTAATCATCCACTATCGGCTTTTCTTAAAAAATGACTCAGCGATATTTTTTACGATACATTGTCTTCTATAATGCTTTTTGTTAACCAAAAAAACTTTAGCTGGAAATTAGGTTAAAAATAACTTCTTCAAGCAACATTTTTAATGTGTATGGAAGACCAGTAACCTCTCGATATATCGCGCTTATTGGGAGACAACAAAAAAGCTCGACATATCCGAAAATGCGATATAACCGAGGTCATGAAATTTAACAATTCAATTAATATAAAAACTAATGACTTGTGCATCTAAAAAAATAGTAGTTTATTATCATTTAAGGCCGATATTCTTAATAAAAACAAAAAAAAAATTTGTCTACCAATTTTTTTCTAAGAATAAATAATTTGAAATATTTATATTTTTTTATGGTGGAATACGAAACAGAAGATGCAACTTAAACTGCAACCAACTATATCTGAGGAAAATGTGCCTGTTTTATTTCTTGATTAGAAAAGAAGAAAATACCTTTTCTGAGAAATACAACCATGTTTTTTCTTTAATATCCATGTTTCCATGGTTTAATTCCATAATTTAATCCATGGTTTTAACTAATGTTTATATGTAAAGCAACATTTTTTAATACAATTTTTGGGAAGACAAAAGAAAAGTCAGATATAAACGAATGATCGATGTAACGAGGTACGATGTAACAAGGAGTTACTGTATAAGAGTTAATCGGAATTATGTGTGCTTTGTAGGCAGTATGGCGATCTCAAATTATGTCTGAGTGTAACGAAGTTCTATTTTATTGTCATTTCTTTGATGTATTCTTCTTATCTTCTCAGATCTTCGTTGTGGTGGCAAGTGTTGCGTCAGCCAGCATTCTGCCTTCCGTCTTCCGTCAAAGAGACATTAGGGCTGACTACGACGGCTACCACCCTTTGGCAATCAGTGACCGGTACACAGACCAGTACGGTTATCCAGGGTTTTCTAGGACCATTGGTTACGGAGATCTCATCGATGACGGTTATGGTTACAGATACCAGTCTGTAGAACGTGGAATACCTGCCATCAGATACGGTGACTTTGGATATGACTACACTGTTTAAGACACTAGCACCTCTGGTTACAAAACCCGCCCTAGAAGGAGAGTTTAAATGACAGCTCTCTCAAATAGAACAATAGATTTTTTAGAAGAACAAAAATTTGTAAACATATGCTAAAGTTCTTATAAGTCATAATCATAATATCGAACCGTTTGTCAGCTTCAGTCAAATGTCCTAAGATTTTGGATTTGTTCAAATAAATCGGCAGCTAATAAGCTTCATAAACCAGCATATCAGTGTTATTTGCCAAAAAAAAATAAGAAGAAGTTTTTATAGTTTCTCTTTGCAATTGTACTGTTATTATTCAGACGCCTTTGTACTTTTGTTTGCATAAAATAAATATATCGCTTTCAAAATCTTCATATGTGCTGCTTTTTTTAATCTCAAAATTACAGAAAAAGGATGTTTTCAAATTAATTGAATGTGTCTAACATACATTTTGCTATTATATTTTCTACACTAGGAAAGAATAATCAGAAAGAGACGAAATTTCGTTGATATAGCAATGGTATAAAAAAGAAATTATAAAATAAGAGCAAAATGATCCTTTATACAGGAAAAATCACAAATGATGGGAAGTTTTACCTCGATGGGTCACGCATAACGCACGCCTTTCATAAACGCACGAGATCATACTGGAAAGCATAGAGACATAAAAGTCCCTTAGGTTTTTCCTGGTCATCTCGTTCCACAGTTACTGTAAACGTGCCTCTAATTTTAACAAACTGAAAGGCTGTGCATTGTCCAACTTACTGTCCCAAGTGATCATAATCATGCTCTATCTGCTACAAATCAGGAGATCAAGATGCCAGAGAATGGTAACATTCTGGTGGAGGCAGTTCAGTGATATCTTTGCTGTGTGTGACCGAACATTGTCCTGTTGGAAAAAAGGCTCCTGGGAACTCTGCCATGAGTGGCAGTACATATGTACCGCTAGATTTCCATGATGTTGTGGGTCAATATTAAGGGTGACCGTGTATGTATGCAATGGCATTACATTACATGGATGCGGTATGCAGTTGAAAATAAAGGTAGTATTAAGGGTCATATTCTTTCGTTATTTCTTCTTTACTGGAACGATAAAAATAATAACAGGCGTTACACGAAAATGTAATCGCAAATAAATAAAACAACTACACTTAAAGTAAAATAATAATAAATGTACGTTTTTATACTATCAATTTTGTGAGAAAAGCTAAAGATAATACAGGAGCTGTAGTTTTCTTTTATCTTATCTTACAAAAATCTCCTTGAAAATTGAGTTGTGTCTAAGTTAAAGTTGGGTCTAGTTTAACTGCTGGGAAATGTCACGTAATGTAAGTATTACGTAAAATCGTTATTCATTTCTTTACCTTTCCTTTTTCTTTGACGTTTTTGTCACTTTCCAATAAAAACTATTTTATTTCAGTGTCTTTTTTTTTAAATAATTTTTGTTTACTTATCGTTAGATTCATAAATTTAGAAGTAAGAAAAGCGCGATGTTAGTGCCACGTTAAATACGACCAATATTAACGTTTTCATTTAGGAAGAAAAAGAAATGTACTCAGTGCATTTTGAAAAATCGACGTTCTGATAAATTTATCACCGAAACATAGAAAACCGGATTTCATACGTTGGAAATGAATTGTGTGAGATAAAGAAAAAAGATGGCAGCACCAAACATTTGAGTCAGAATGAATGAAGCATCTAATTTTTTTAAGAGATTGTCACAAATAATGTCACGCTAGTGGCTGGTGGTGCGACAACAATAAAGAAACATCGATGGCATCAATACATCGACCCCAAAACATCTATGTTCTGGAACATTGAACTTTTTAATGTATTTTTCTGCATAAAAAACTCTTTAAAATGTTTTAGTGTTAGAATTAAATGCCCAGTAGGGTAACGGCATCAATCACTGACATGCTTAAGATATCGCTTTCAGGTAAACTCAATTTTCTGAGCTTTTTGACTTTTTCCAAAATTTTTCTCTCATGCAATAACATCTCAACTGACGTTTGGCTGCTTCTGGAGCCTCTGAATTAGTTAATTCTATTTTTAATGCTCAATTTTGAAAAAACGTTCCGACCCCCAGTAACAGACACCAAAAAAATCTAACGATACCCAGCAACAGACAGGATGAGAAAAGGATGAGTAATAAACAAAATTCTCTTTTTCTCTTTAAAATGTGCAAAAGTTCTTTATTTTTAGAACTAAAGTTTTATTAAATTCAAATGAACATGAAACACACCGGCTGACCTCGTGGTAGCTGTTCACCTTCCAACACTGCCTTATAAATACAGAGTTATCTTTGATAACACTAGATGTCTGCACTGTATTCATGGGCCACAGCGACATCAGTTTTACCCGCCTAAAAGGCTTATTACTTAAATACAAACGTGTGACTGTCTGTTACTGAACCCTTGTCTGTTACTGATGACCTTACTCTAATCAACTTATTAAGAAGGAAGATTTTTGAACTATCAAAGAAAAGCTAATAATAATAATGATGATAACTAATTATTAACATTCGAAACTATTTGATGAAAAAGGGATAAATAACTTATACATTTAAAATGCAAAAAAAAAAAAAAAAAAATGAAACATCAATACAAATTAATTAGAATAATTTCAAAACATCTTTTAAATTTCCACCTGAAAAGTAAAAAAACTGAAAATAATTTATTAAATAATGCGAATTAAATAGAGAAATTTGTAAAGGTTTTAAAAGCTGATAACATGCACTTCTTCTGCTTTTTTTTTCTTTCTTTGTATTCGAAACATTTTTAACTTTCATTTCAAGCTCTAAATGACACTTTATACCCTCAAAAATAAATAAAAATAAACAATATGCTTCAGTTGTTTACCTCCTTTTCTTTTCCTTTTCATTTAATTTTATTTTCCCTAGTGACACCCCTCTCCCTTTATATAATGAAATAGCCATCATTCGATTCACTCCTCTTAAAATGATCGTCCAGATCCGCCACTGACCCACACATACACACACACAGAAGTGCCGACTCATGGGATCAATGCTCAAGCACCCTTTACATAGTATCCACATAGGAGGAGCCAGGAGTACCACATCAGTGGGGCCCGGGGCCAAGGATTCTGAAACAATGGTAAAACTTCAGGGACGTGTCGAGCCCCTCACCTTTGGGGGGGGGGGTGCAGAATTCTGAAATTGCCGACTCGACTTAACCCCACATCCAAAACTGTTTTAGGCATGGGAGGTGCTTTTTGTAGTTTAGAAAATTTTTATAAAGGTGGAAAAGGCAGGCATTTTTAAAGTTTTTCTTCTCTCAATCAATGCTTTTCTTTCCACTGGTACATGTGTTTTTTTTTTCCCCTTCTGTCTTTTCCCGAATGATCTTGTCAGAGGAAGGATATCAGGAGAATAAGGCAGGGATATCCCCAATTTTAGGGGGTCCGGTGGTTCCTCCACCGGAGATTCTACATTTTGAGGCCTTATAAGGGGTATTTGAGACTACAAAAATATCAGGAAAAAAAATAAGCAAATGCGCTTTTTAAAAGTTTTCACTATTTAGCAACGAAAGATAATTCAAAATAAAAACTGTTTTTGATACTACAAATTGTTGACATTAATCGACAGAGAAGAAGACCGAGGAAGAAGAAAAGATAATGCACTGTAACATGCTCACATCGGCTTTCGGTATAGTTAATTTTTGAGCATCCCACCAAACCACCGACAAACACAACGTTGAATTAAGTATAATAAGATCAATAGTAAAAAATGTATTAAATACTTTAAAAGAAATGGTGTACAGATTTAGAGAACATGCAACAAGAACGTAATATCCTGATAATTCGCAATTAGGGCAATTCATAGTCACTTGATAAGAAACAAAACTGAAGCACTTTCCAAGAAGTTTTAGAGACTCAATTAATTATTTTCAAAAAGTCAAGAACAATTAAAATTATTGAAAACACTAAATTTGTACCTTTCAGTCTCTTACATTTTAATATTTGATTGTATAGCTTTATAGAATTGTTTTAACTTTGTAAGAATCACCCATTTTAAGTTTAAAAAATTCATGTATCGATTTCTCTTTTCAAAATTTTTTTTTTCTATTACAAGTAGGGCAGAGAACGAAAAAGAAAAGAGGTAGAGCAATACTTTTGTTGTTACTAATGCTAATATCACTCGGACCACCGAGCTCGAGTAGCAAGTGCTAGTCGATTTAAGGCAGTGAGGGACGGCTTCCGTTTTAACGAGAACCATTTAGGTGGAAGTCTGAATAAGCTCAGACAGCAAACGATAGATGGAAGCAAAGTCTATACACAATTCGAAATTTAGAACCAAATCTGAAGACGAATAATTCCTGGTTCAGCATCCCCAGAGGTATTGACTCATGTGGAGGACTTTTATGACTACGATATATTTAACGTGCCCCAGTTATCATCAGTGAACACGGAGGATCTCCGACCGGCTGGTATTGAACTCGGAACTCTCCAGTTACGAGCCTGGCGCTTCACCGATCAGTCCACCTCGGCGTTGTATATATATATATATATATATATATATATATATATATATATATATATATATATATATATATATATATATATATATATATATATATATATATATATATATATATATATATATATATTTGCGTGCTAAACTGGTAAACTGAATGCAGTAGAAGAAAGATAAAAGCAAATAACAACAAAAAAACCAAAATCCTGAATTCGGAATTAAATAAATAGAAAAATATGACGCATATGAGTTACGAAAATTTGTCTCAATCAATATGTTTCAGAAAAGTGAGAACCATGATTTGTACATTTTTGCTGCAGGATTCAGTAAGGATGTGAATTTGGAATATTTTGGCATCCCCCCTCCCATTTGTTAAAACTGTAAAATACAAGGTTTGCTGCTACTTTTAAGACTTTAAAGCACTAGAAATTAAAATCATTTTTTTAAGTATTCTTTTCATCATGCAATTTTTTGGTAGTTTGGGGACCCTAAGTTTAGCTTATACCTTGCTTATCTTATAGGCAAATTCAGCACTGTTAATATATATATATATTTTTTTTATATATATTCCAAAATTTGTTCCAATTTCCATAATATTAATTTTACCTTTTTAAAATATTCAGTATTTTTATATTTCTCGCCTAAGAATTTTTTGTCTTGTCTAAAATTCAAAAATATTGGGTTATTTCTGATTATGTTCTTATTTTTCGATTGATTAAAGTTTTAAATTTTTCTAGTTCTGTTTTAACCTTCCAAAAGGGCGATCGCAAATAAAGGATGGGGGATAAATTTTTTCATTTTGATAATGTATTAGAAATGGTTTTTGAATTTTAATACATTCCTTTCCACTTGTTTCGGGATAACAAGACTAGCTTGCAAAATTACAACAATTAATCTAGATTTTGAAAAAGCATTAGTATTACGCAATGCGGTACCAGAATTTTTTTTCAGTAGTCTGCTACGGAGATTAAAAAAACCCAAAAGTAATCTGCAACATAGACCAGCTTTTGAGATTAGTCGTAATACCTAAAATGATTGAATAAGCAAAAAGGAATGCTTGAAATAAAATGCTAAATTAAAAAATTACAAAACGAAGACTAAAAAGCTTCAAAATAATATAGGAACCTGAGGCACAGGTAGTTGAGGAAGCAAGTGCTTTTGACGTCTTATAGCGACTGAGGATACCTGCAAAGATTTAGGCGCCTTTTTCATTATATTTTTCTGCTTAAAATTTGAGAAAATTTTGCAAAAAGCGGATTTTTTCTTTTTCTAATTCAGAAAAAGTCTGCAGGCCTCCTCAAATATCTGCGACGATTGTAACGTCACGCTGCTTCTGCTACCGGTTTACGCAAGTAGAAATAAGAAATGCAGACAAGTTTTTCAGGATTACGATGACTACCGTTTTCCACGAAAAAAAAATAATTAATTTAAAAAATAAAAAAAAGGATTTGTGTGCAATTCCATGAACATGCATTCCATGTACAGTATTAAAATTCTGGAAACTTTTGTGGTAAATATTACTGTAAAATGGGATGTTTACATTACAGAAGAAAATTTACAGAAAATTGAACCGAAAAAATTAACGACTGCATCGCCAATTGATACACCACGTAACCTACAGTGCGAAGCAATAACACCGTATTTCCCCTGACTCGATGTGTCCCAACTGGTATGGTGGTCATCGAAGTCGCCGGCCAATACGAAGGTCCCGAAATCGAACCTGCTGCTCGCATGTTGCATTTTTTACTCTTGTTCATTCTACCGTAAAATTTTACAGTAAAATAGGATTTTACGGTAAAAGTTAATGGCAGCATGGATGCCAGTAACTTTTATCGTAAAATTTCAGGATTTTTTTTAACGGTGGACTTCAGGCGGAAAAAATCTGTATGTGACTCTGATGTTACTGTAATGTAGAGTAATTTATCTGTACCTAAATAGTAAAAATTTCTTAAAGTGGTTCAATTTCAAAGTTTTCTTTCAACTATCATGAACGTTGCGTGAAAAAAAAATATCCAGGACAAAAAGCTTTAAATTTTCTACAAAATATCATCAAGTTAAGGTTAGAATTACTGTATGGATTTTTTTTCTTGGTGCATAACGCAAGTTTTTATCAGTACCTAATTTGAAATTTCTTTGCAAAAAACCTAAATTTTCAATTAGTGATTAGAATCAATAAAAATGAATATAGAATTCTGCTGAAGAAAATAAGTTTTTAAAACGATATTTTTCCACCCATAAAGATTCAAATTCACTATCTTCGCATTTTTCGCACGACGCTCTAACCAACTGAGCTATTGGTTCTCCATTTCAGGATGATATGCATTGAAGCAATGGGTAATAAAAGACAAAATATGTCAGGTTTTTCAAACCAACAACGAAACTGTGTTAATTGCTTCTTTATTTTTCGTCGAAAGTGGTGAAAAAACCTTTAAAACGGTGCCTTACTTATGAAGTTAATAAAGTATTGAGGGAGTTAATGTGTTCTAAGTTCTAACAAAAAACACCTTTGAGAAATAATATACATGATAACAACAACAACAGCAATAATGAATATTTAAAGCGGAAATTTACTGAACTCTTTAAACCCCCCCCCCCTTTTTTTTCTTTTCAATAAAAGTAAGAGCATGACTTTACGGGACAATTCTTATTTTTTGAATAGTTATTCAAGCTGATGATTTTAATATTGTCAATTACCTTAGTAAACTCCTGTATTAGGTTTAGATTTAATCGACAGTTCGTATATAAAAACAATTAGTGCTGTATGAGTGCTAGTTCAGATACAATATGCATATGTTAAAGTAAAAAAAAATGAAATGAATTTTCTTTAGTTTATGTACTGATTCATCAAAATTGCATCAGCAATATA
Source organism: Uloborus diversus (assembly GCF_026930045.1). Lineage (NCBI taxonomy): Eukaryota > Metazoa > Arthropoda > Arachnida > Araneae > Uloboridae > Uloborus > Uloborus diversus. The sequence goes on from NC_072735.1 coordinate 94,512,084, forward strand.
TTCATTTTAGTATCAAAAAGCAAAGTTACAAGCATTTATGAAGGATAATTTTATAAAGGCAGTTTCTAATGAATTAACAAATTTTCCGTCTCTGTAATTACTTGAATGAAAAGGAGTACCTTTCTCTCTCTCTTTTCAGGACTATATTTTTTTGACTTACGTATTTTAACTTTTGACTAATAAATACACAAAAATCGTACAAAATTGCTATTTCAAGCTTGTATTATTTGAAATAATGAGCGCTAAATAATTCTAACAAATAAATAATCATTAAAAGCATATTATACTCACAAATAATGTTTTCTTCATTGATTGAAGACAAGAACTCAAGACTTCAAGAGTTGGGAAGAAAAACATGATGTAGTATATCGAATGTTTTATATGGTTAGTTCTTTCTCGATAAAAAAAAAAAAATCACAAGCTTTCTAAAATTACCTAATTGGCTGAAAACGTTATAGAACAACTACGTACAAACTGGAAGGAAAGATGGGGGGGGGGGAGAACGAAAGAAAACACGGTCAGTGAAATAAAAGGAAAAAGTATGCTTGCTCATGTACACCATTTTCTATTTGCAAAGGAGAAACGAAGGTCAGCCTCAAAAAAGGGCCATAATAAAAACCCTCATCCCCTCAAGTAAAAAGATCTGTATCTGCACATTCATTCGAGGAATCATCTGTTTCGAAGCCCAATGCCATTGCCTAAAACAGCGTTGCATCCTAGTAGGCTACGCCAATACACACCTTATTATGCGGTTTCGTCTTCTTAGACAATGATAGGATGCCCGACCCCCTCAAGCAGGGCTTACCATCAAGGCCCTTTTTCGTGTCTCATTCTGAGTTCAGTAAAAAAGGCAATAGTTAGTCCAGTGCTGCCCCGTGCTGTAAACATTACCTTCCTCTTTAAATTCTGCTGCTCTTCCTATTTTACACAAATGCCGACTCGAGCAAAATCGTTATATAATGCCAAGTGGTACATTTCATGTTCCTTTTATAACTCGGCATATTTGTCCCCTCAAAAGTCGATATGCAGAAAAAAATATTATCTGCTCATAAACAATTGCAACATTTGCCGACTGATTTGTCCAAAATGCCGACTGTCGAAAAAATCTGGGGGGATGTCGCACCCCACTCACCCCCCTCTCGCCACGTCCCTGTAAAACTTATATATTTATATCCCTATTTCTAAACTTGAAAAAATAGAAAAGACCTGTTGCATGATCTGACAGTGTAGCCCAATGCCGATGGGCTTACTGAGGCCCAAGGTGGCATGATTCGAGGGGCGTCATTTTTCCCCATATCAAAAATAAGTTTTAAAAAATTTCCTTTTTTTTATTTAGTGGCCATAAGAGCGGTCACGTTATTTCGTCATATAATAAAACAAAATCCATATTTATTTATTTACTTATTTAAAGAGCGTAGAGATGAACATGAAAAATGTTTAAAGCATTGGAAATAGCCCAAAAAACACAAAGATCTGACCGTAAAGGATTCTTTCAAGTGATGATTTAGTGTTCTGTCTTGTTAAATTAATAACGAGCAATATAAATAAGTCTACTTCTATAGAAAACAAAGAGAAAACTCCTCCCAACGTGATAGATGTTAGTGATAGACGTGAATGATTTAAAGCAAAACACATCGATGTTAGAAAAAACATCAACCCTCTTACATCGAGGGTAGAAACATCGATGTTTCGAAAACATCGATGTCAACCCATTAAGTACAATCGCTGTATCTGTTGGACTAGAACAGATTGTTTTATTATTACTATTATTTAGTTTATTTTAAATTGCAAATTGTTGATAAGGCCTCAAAACTTTTTTTTTTTTCATTTAAATTTTTTAATTTATTTTTGAAACATATACTAAGATTATTCATTTCAAAAACTGCTTTAAATTGCAAAAAAATAGTTCTTAATTTGTTGTAAAAATATTGATTTATTATAATGTAAGAATAAGTTTTTAATAGTGAAAGATGAGATTTGCTAGCAACCAATTTTTACCAATTGGTTGGTTGTTAACAAACAACCAATTTTATATTTACATACTAACTGCATAATATATAATTTCCTGTTTCGCATTCCAAATCAATTTTAAATAGAAATTGCTAACTGTATAACAGTACATTATTACTATCACATTAGATGTAGCAATATCTAAAATTTCAGAAACTTCTGCTATTGTTAAAGTTTGAAATTCTTATGAATAATGTTAGGGAATAAAAATTAGTTAATAAAATAATTTCATTTAAGCATCATTACTTAAAAAAAGTAAATGAAGTATAATGATGAGCTTCAAGACGATGATTATTATTACTTAGAATTAGCAATTATAATTTTATTTATTTAAAGTTAATTATTAGTGCATTTCAAAAATGATTTTAACCAGATTTAATTTAAAAAATTGATTTAAATAACAAAAAAAACTGATTTAAATTTTAAAAAATCCGCTTTAAGTATTTTTTTTTTTTAATCGTGATTTTTTTTTTCAACTCTGTAATCAAACACCCCTAAAGGGCGACCAGTTTCAAAAGCTCAGGGCAGCTTCACATCCAAATACACCTCTGAGGGAGCCTGTGGGGGCCATGACCCCATAATATGTTTAGGGAGTGCTAAGCATCTTCTTATTTACCTGAAACGACAAAGAAACAATGCTGTTTTTAAAACTGATAACTTCTACTTACATTAATTCATTATTGTTGAAAAATCAGCAAATACATCATTATTAGTTCCTACGTGCACTTCTCATTCAAAAAAAAAAAAAAATGCCTCAGACATTTTTCCATGAAAGTGGGGTCAAATTTAAAAATGTTAACCCACTTTTCCCACCATTAATTATTTTAAGCATCTCTGATATCTTCAAAATTCGGTGCTACTGCGTACACACTCACATACGCGCGTGCGCGTGCATACACTTTATTGATTCCTCCCCCCCCCCAGTTCTAGTCAGATTTTTTGCTTTCAGAGAATCTAGACACGAAAACCAGTTTCCATTATCATATTGTTGAGCAAAGGTTGTGATACCTATTAACTAAGAAAACTTTTATAGATTAGATTCAGTAAAAAATTTTTGGAAAACTGGAAAATCCGTCAAAATGTCCAAGATAATACTTGAACTTTTAAACTCCAGTTCTGCCTCATCATTCATAAATTGATATTGCTTTTGTTATCAGAATTATGTTGCCAGTAAATAGTACCATCAGAAAAAAGCCCAAAAAAATGAAAGAATCCTAACGCTGGCTACTTTTAAGAGCATCAGCACAGAAAGTATAAGTTTAAAATTTTTAATAAGAAACAAAACTTAAAACTATTTTTTACATTAATATTTTGTTCATTTTACAAGCATATCATTCAAACTCTTATTACTTCATTAACGTAGATGATGGAATGTAGGGTAGACCGGGGCACGTTTACGCAGTGCCCTTTCTTCAAAACGAATAATAACTGGAGAGCCAACAGTCATAACATATTGATGCTGCTCCCTAGCAAATATCTTCACAAGTTTTTAAGCATCGGTCGAGCTTCGGTCTAGCATGCAGAAAAAAGAAACTGTTTTCTACCAAGTCGAGTAAATTTTGAGTTGAACGTTTTGAAGTTTATTGTGATTAAATAATACTTAGTTAAGAAATAACAAATATATAAAAATTTGCAGCATTTCACCTTCTTTTCTTTCTTTTTTTTTTTTTTTTTTTTTTTTTTTTGATCATTTTATTTGTATGAACTTAAATGTTATAAAAAAAAAATTTGCACGTTAAAAATAATTCCAAACTTGGCGACGGGGCAAGTTTACACGTTGACGTCTGAGCACCTTTACGCATGTTCGCTGTGTCTTACTTCTAAACGTGCCCTGACGCTTATTTCGCTCCGAACTGTTTGAAAACTTTTTAGTATTTTCAGGCTATTTAGATTTGAAAATCCCTATTTAATTTTTAATTGAGTTACAAATTCGTATCTTGTAGCTTAGAATCATTTAGTGCTGTCTTCATGCCGGTTCAGTTTTTACTTTATACACTATTCAGTCGGTAATAAATTTGCTTTATTTTAACGATGGTAAGACATTATGTTCAAAACACTAACAGAACCATGTTAGGTGTCAAAATAAATATACGTAAACGTGCCTCGTATCCGGGACAGGTTTACGTAACCGACTTGAACTCAAAACTAATTTTTTTAAACGTTAAAAACACAAGCTGAGCAACAACTGAGTGTAATAATTTTGACTCCATTAACTGCTTCATAAAACCGTAATGTCGAAATAGGTTAAAACATAAAATTTAGAAAATTCATTGAATAAAATCCTCGTAAACGTGCCCCGGTCTACCCTACTTTCTGGTTTTGTAATAAAACGAAACAAGTTATCAAAAATAAGTTACACAACGAAGTTGAAACTATTCACCTCTCCAATTTTCTTGAAACGATAACAAAACCAACGCGGAGCACTATCTTATTTAGAAATCGCAGTCAACTCTTGTAAATATCGTTACAGTGCCATATCGTTAATCGAATTGCCAATTTCAATTTAGGACGCCATCTAGATTTTTTTTTTTTTTTTTTATACCAATTCGTTGCCTCGGAGAAAAGATCAAGGGCTGTAGTAAAAGATTAATGTCATGAAATCAAACTTTTGAATTTAGAAGTCAATCATAGCGCATACTGTAGGCAGGTATGTTGTATGCAGCCTACACTATGCTACAGAGAGTTAAATGCGCAAAGACTTACACAAAAACTCTGGTCAAATATTTGGTTCGTTTGGTGATGAATTTGCAAACTTTAAATACGTTTGATAATCATGCTTATAGTTATTATTTATTTATATTTTTATACTTTCTTCTATATTCCTATTTTTAATTCTATTCAGTGGACAAATAGTGACATTTTGAGATGCGCTTATCAGTTAGACATATGTAATTCATTTCAAAATTATCCAAAACTGTACCAAGTGACCCCAAAAATGTGTATCCTCTGTGAATTATTATAACACATACAATTATTAAGATACAAGAAAATTTAAACTATGAATATTAAGTGAATCAAAGTAGAAACCAGCCATTTAACAAAAATGTTCAAATTGTTCGCCATTGTGGCCCTGGCAAAGCTGATAAAGCTGTCACGTTGGAATTCAGAGTGTTTCTAATCACTTTAATTGGTACTTGGGCACATTCCTTCTCAATGATTACTCTCAACTCCCAGACTGTAGCTGGTTTTGTACTGTAAACAAGTAAACATTGTACTTGGTGTACGTAGGTCCGTCATTTAAAATTTTTTCAACTGAGTCGAGGGTATATTCTGAATGCATATTATTTCGAAAAGTAACAAAACCCACCCCCACGTTATGAAAATACATTGATTTCTCAAAGCCAGGAGGAGGGGGGATTGCTTCTTCCTGTCAAACGACGGACCTGGATACGGATATACCCCCCCCCCCTCCCCACACACAGAGAAAAAAAATCATCGGGATAAAATCTAGTGACAAGTGCGTGGGAATTAATCGTCATACGCAAATTTTGCTTAGTACCACGCTCTAAAACACAATTTATGGACATTATATGGTTATGGTCATCTTGATTGTGCTAAAATTGGGGAATAAAATTTCTCCATTGAGAACGCTTCAAATTGCGACAGAGACTCGGCTGTCACAAGAATGCTCCCGGAGCAGAGTTCCTACGAAGGAGCACTTTAATTATTTTATTTTCTCTTGAGAGGTTATGGATGATCGCAGTCGTTCGAAAGGGGTTCTCATCGACATTCTTAACAGTTCCTTTTAATTTAATCTTAATCAGAAACAGAACAATTCTTTCGTTTGTTTATCTCGTTAAAACTCCATTCTAAACTGTTTTTGTACTTCCCTTTAGTTATCAGTTCTCTGATGACACTTAAAAATAAATGTTCTGCGCTCGAAGTTGAGTCTGACTTCAGCCATTAGTTTACGCGTCACACTTGAAGAAAGACAAAAGGTAAGACAGTTGAAAACATTCAAAGAGGCAATACATTTTTTTGGGACACTGTATTTAAGAGTCATGCAGATTTTACGTAAAAAGCATTTTTTAAAAAAAATGAAAGAACTGTTTTTGGTTTGAGTTACAAGAAGCGAACAAGAATTCTTCCGAGAAGAACGAAAACCAGTCAGTCTTTTGTGTCACAAAAGAAAAAAAGACGAAATTTTCCCTACACACATGAATCTTAAAATTTGTCTAACTTCTGTTTTTCTCCAAAATGTCACCCAGAACAGTTTTCCTTATCAAAAATTAAACCTAGAGAGGCCTTGTTAAAATTATAAAAATATTTTTCTTGGTTATAAAATACTGTTAAGTTCAAGAAAAAACAATAATTTATTCCCCCTTACACCTACAACACTTTCTCTTAACTTATGGTGGCCTCTAATTCCCTAAATGTCACCATCAGCGCAATTCAAAATGCTGAAAATTATCTGAACTTTTCTTTATTGCTGCTCTCTCTGTGACTCTGACTTTGTTAAACTCACAAAATACTTGAAGTTCTGTTAATAAAATGCTTTAACATTGGCATTTACCTGGCAAATTTTCAACTCATGACATGCAAAACGAATATCGAATTGAATTTCTTTATTCACTATAATGTATCTTAACCTGGCAAAAGATTTCTTAACCATATGACAAGTTGAATGTCTACTCTAAACTTGAAAAAAAAAAAAAAAAGCCATGAAAAATACGGCGAGAGGAAGTATGTCTTCTTCAGTCAAAACTATTTATGTCCCCTAACGAAAACCTGACTTTAATATGCATTTTATGAAACCCCTCTCACTTAAAAAAAAACTGGGAAAACGTATTGCATGAATGATGTCAGTAACTTTAACGATTTCCTTGCGAACATTAGCATTCCATGAGGAATTTATACATTTTAGCGCCATTTTCTAGACATGATTATGGCAAAAGCCACCTCACATGCAAGGTCATAGTTCATTCAAATGCGCTTGGGAGGTAAAGCGTAAAACTTACCACTTTGCAAACTCTAATTTTAATATTAATCATTCTCAAGACAAATTTCGTATTGTTGTCGAAGTAGCAAAGTACCAGTTTTATCATGCATGCTGTAAAGTATAAAATCCCCCATCATATTCCACAAGTAAGGTCATTCCATTGTGGATTTTGCTTGTGCAAGGAAGAACTTCCAACAAAACCCTGTCAATATGATGAAATTAGCGGTAAGCATCTTAACTATAATCCTTATAAATTAATATTTTTATACAGAGGTACATCCGTTGTTTCTTTTTACGCAAATTCAAAATTGCGTATATGCATATCCATTTATAAAGAAATGAAAAACATTAAAAATGTATACATACATAAAAAGTTTTGATGTCTCCACTTTAGAGTCGGAATTTTTATTTGCATGTTGTCTTACCGATTCCTACCACTATGATTCTTCTATAAATTAATTTCTTACTAATCAAAAAGAGAGAGAAATGTGAATGTAAAGTTGGTATTTCATAAAAATAAAAGTTTAAATAACCAGAAATCTGTAAGCAATCTTTCCCATTCTCTCCCCCCCCCCCCCGGATTGTGCATTAATTTGTCAACCGATAAATCGTTTCTACCATACCAGCACACGGTCCCCAAATTTTTAATTAAAGCTGATTTCGGACAGTGTTTCGGACAGGTCTAGATTTATAAACATATCGCTAATTTAGTTCAATTCTGACACACTTTTCAAAAATGTGATTTTCAAATTTCTATATAGATAGATAGATTAATTCATGTGAATGTTATCCAGTTCAAAACTGAGATATGCTGAATTACATCTTGTTCATCCTCTAGTTCCATTTTCTTAGCTACGTTTTCTGAATTACAGAACGGAATATAAACATTTAAATGCTATCATATTTTTCTCACAACTAAAATTTTTAACGCGTCTCAGCATTGAACAAGGCAGAGATCGAGTTATGATTATATGAGCTAGATTTGTACTCATTGTTTTCAGCCGTATTTGGTTTTTAATCACATGTTAATAATAAGAGTTGAAAATTCTTTAAATCACTTGCATCATCTTACAGCAAGCAATGAATCTTTTCAATAAGTTTTAAAGTTTTATATTGATTCTTTGTGTTCATTTTACTTTGTTATTCCTTATTAACAGTAACAGAAAATCAGACGCATCTTAGGGCCGTTTGGCGGAAAAACTGACATTTTCTCCCGCACGTAACAGCTCATATATTTCATTAAAAATAATAATTTAAAATTTATTATTTTAAATGAAATATATGATTATGAACAAAATATTTTGCTTAATTAATCACAAATCCAAGAAAAGCATTTTGTTTATTTTATACCTTTTAAAATTATTACTTTAAATAAAATATATGAGTCGTCATGTGCGGGACAAAATTACGGCTTTTTCGTGGAATAACTTATTATCGTTGAAATGGAAAATGGTTCACCAACTTTCGAATTAAATGAAGAACGCATGATGGCACAAATTACTACGAAAAAATGAACGCGCGTGCAGCAAAGATAAAGGTATCACAAAAGACTCATTAATGTAACCAATTATTATAATTGATAACTAGCTACGTCGTCCAGCTTTGCACGGTCCACCTCAAAAATAAACGTTTCGTCAAGTGACGCGTGTTCAACATTCAGGCTTGGACAAAAAAAAAACAGTAAAAGTTTGCTCTAGATTTTGGAAAAATAACCAAAAAGTAAACATTTTTAATCCCCCGATTACAGGAGAAGCCTATAAAATAAACCCTAGAATTTTATTTGCTCATATTCGAGACAAAAAATGGCAACAGATCTTTCGTCTCAATGATTTTCTTCACGCTATAAATTTTAATAAAAGCATTGCTGCGGAAAGTTGAGATGAAGCACTGAATAATAATTTCAATGGAGGAAAGCCTTCGAAAAATATATGGGCACCCATATGCAAAATTGAAAGGGGGGGTCAGATATTTTCTCCATAGTTTAGCAGGATATTTTTCCCATGCAAACTGATTTCAATACAAATTAGAGTAATTAAAATTTGACCTTTTCATTAACTTATTCATTAATGGCTGCAGAAGAAATGTTTTTACATTTTTGCAAAGAAAAACATGCAAAAAGCAAGATAGTTCTAATTTCTAGGGAGGGTTGAGCCCCCACTTGACCCCCTATATGGGCACCCATGGTGAAAGGTGAAATTTGCCTTGCGATTTAAGAATCCTCGAAAGTAATTGTCCAATTTCTGAGAGTGAAACTCTCATTAATTTCAAAGTAAAAATTCTTCAATCATGCTCATTACTTGTAGAACATTATGTATTAGAAGTTTATAAGCAGAGAAATGTTTATCTTTACTTTACTAATAATAAAGCTGAAAGTCTGGATCTCTGTGTAGATCTCTGTCTGGATCTCTGTCCGGATTTATTGTTGTTTATCTAAACTGTACAGTCTCTACAAATTACCACATCGCAGGTGCACTTTAAAATGAATATCTTCCAAAAAAAATGATTAGATCACACATTGCCTGAGTTAATAAATGAATAAACAAACTTAAAATTGAATATTAAATTAAAAATCGAATCGGTATTACATTAATATTAAATATTATATACTTTTAAAGTTTTCTAATACTTTGGAAAAATACTTTCCAAGAGCCCTAAGAACTCCTAAACTACTTCTTTTTGGAAGATCTTTATCTTTTTTTCAGTGGAAGATCTTTATCTTTGGTGGAAAGAACAAATTAGGCAATATATGAAGTTTTAAAAGTTTTCGTTCAAAAGATCGGATCGTTAATCGGTTGGAGTTGGCTTCTGTCACTGATCGGCTGGATTACAGTAACGTGGTGGCTTGGCGACTTTGGCTATAAACTAGAGTTGCATGATCAATTGTTTACATTTTAAAGCTACTGTTAATGCAATTTATTATATCCATTGTTTATTTGGCGAAATATTTCAAATTACAAAGAATTGTTTTTCGCTTTTAAAGAGTTTTTAGTCATTTTAGTTGAAGAATATGTTTATTTTACATCGGGAGAGGGAGGGGGTGCGTGATTTTCGCTTATTTAAAGAACCGTTTTTACCTTTATCATTTTTTTAAACGATATCCTTTCGATTGGTTTATTTTTATTTTCATATGGGGGGATGTTGCAGTGGGATTTCCCGTTTGTTCTAGATGGGTAGTTAGTTTTTTCCACTTAATACATGAGGACGCTTTTTATCCTTTGAATAAGGCTGAAGGAACAAACCATCAAGTACGGGAGAAAAAATAGTTAATAAAACTGCTCAGTGGGCATTAGATAAATCAAGTTGTAATAAATATACGCATTCTGACACCAAACTTTTCAATTTACAAAGTTTGAACAGAACAACGTCTGTCGGGTCCTCTAGTATATATATATATATATATGTATATATATATATATATTAGATTCAGACAGTTTGAAAATAAAATAGTGCCAGCCATTTAAGGTAAAAGTTCCAAGCTGTTTCAATATACAACAACCTACTGTACCTAGGGACACATCCTGCTGTACTATGGGAAAGTCTTCATGATTCAGGAAACAGCCATATGCTTGAACCAATTTTGTACCCAAAAACAAAAACAATTTTATTTTCATAGCAATGAATTAAATCCTGAATAATGAATAATGAAATATGAACAATGCATTATTATCTAACAATAAATGTGCTTAAAAGACTATATTAGTTTAGAACATTGTTTTATATTCCTAAATATTTTTTTATTATTAAGAACCTTGGAAGGTGTCCTAAGATACAATATGTTTGGCTGTCCCCAGGTACAATCAACATGTGGTTCAAGAAAAACCTTAATAGTGGTCAATCTAGATGCACTATCATCATTTTCTCATAACCAAAATATTTAAAGTACTTTTCTTTTATAACAAAGTAAAATTCAGTTGATTAGTATTACAAATACAAATACAGAAAATGAAATAAAAATGAAGAAAATATTCACTTTGGACTCAAAAACTTTTCTTTATTTCATAAAATCGCCAATTTTACTCATTTGATGCTGTTTTTTACTATGGCACCATTTAGCGGTGAAAGTTACTATTAAAGATTATAAAAACATGGTTGATAAAAATAGATTCTTAGAAATTATCAGTGTCCCAAGGTGCAAACGTTCCATGGTACAACACTCTCCCCTACGTGCAACACTAAGCATATCTGCAGGCCCGACGAGAGGTCATATCAGCCTAGTCGGAAACTTGGGGTCCGAACCTTGGGGGGGGGGGGCGACACTGACCGAAAAAAAAGAAGAAAAGAAATTTAAAAAAAGGAGGATTAAAAAAGAAAGGAAGAGAGAAGGGGGGGGGGACTCCGAATAAGAGAAAACGTAAGGATTAAGTAAAATTTGGTCTTTTGGTATTTACTGTTGTGGCACTTAAAATAGAGTTGATTGTTTTCCAGGAAGCAGTTTTGATTTTTTTCTCCCCCCCCCCCTCCCCCCCCTTTTCTTTTTTCCCTTCCTCCCTTTTTTCTTCTTTTCCCCTTTTCTTTTCTTTTTCTTCTTCTTTTTTTTTGGGGGGGCGGGAGGGGGCCCGGCGACATAACTGACTAGGGGACCGCCTTGGCTCTCTGCGGCCCTGCATTTCAGCTAGCTGTAATAAAAAAGTCATTCCTTATAGTCTAGATTTTGTTTTGGGAAATGCATTTTTTTTTTTTTTTCAATAAATTCATTTGTCATTCAGTCACACAAATCTATTTATAGGTTTTCCTACTTTTGGTGGCAGCAGTCGTGGCTACGAATTATCCCACAGTGATTCAAAAGATCATCTATCCGAGTTACCCACTAAGTTCTTACAGTGTTCCTGATGACAGAGTTCAGGCTGTAACCTATGAATCTGACTACCCCTACGTGTATGGAAGTTATCCATACGGATATAGCAGAGTCTTGTCATATCAATATATATGAACATCAAAACGGGAGAAGATATAATAGGCAAGTCTAAGCTTTCCATTAAAACTGTTTAAAATCTGTTTTTTTAGTATGATAAGCATGTATTTAAAAGAAATATTTCAGTTGAAAACCTAGTTCATAGCAAATGTACAAAGACCAATACAATTAAATGTTTGTGATACATTGCTCAAAACGGATGGTGACTACGCACGCTCTAGCATACTTGAACAAGCAAACTCGAACAAGTGTAAAACAATTTTACTCAAGATAGCTTTTTATATAAACATTTTGTTTGAGTAAAACTGCCTGGTAGTTATGCTGTCAACTCTCGATAACTCGAAGCCTTTTAACTCGAAAATTTTTGTACCTTAAAGCTTTAATTGGGTTCCAAGCTCTTAAGAAAGCGGTGGGAACTTCCCATAATTCAAGCTACAATAACTGGTAGGTTTAGTCGAATCTTTCTCTAGTAGCACAATCAGTTGGGAGATGGTTGGTCAACGGTGGAGCTTATGGCTGGTCAACGGTGGAGCTTATGGTTGGCCAACGGTAAACAATGTCCATGTTGGCAACCGTTACCCAACCAACCATTTGCCAACAAAAGGCCAACGATCTGCTGCAGTGCCTAACAATTTCCCAACGATGGCCCATCGAAAATATTCACGGTTGGCCCAGCGTTGACCAGAAACTGTAGGGTCATCATTGGCTCATCGTTAGTTGCCAACCCTCCATTCCCCACCAGTTTCTACTGTTAGCCACCGTTGGCCACCAACTCCCCACTATGCGTGCTACTTGAATTGGGACTTTGAGTTATCAAGAAATGACAATAACTTGAACTCCGATGGACGAATGATCAAACGATTTCATTTGGCACAGTAATTCAATTTCGGCAGTGAAGAAATCCGGTTTGTTTCTGGCGCAAAAATTTGATGGGCTTGTGCTATAAAATAAGAGTTCCTCCTTTATTTCCACAAGCAAAAAGAAGGACAAAGACAGGAGAGTGCTGTTGTCAGAGCCATACAATACGCTCACTCAAATTTGCTTGCCCAAACATATTAGACAAGTAAAATTGAGCGTGAATAGGCACCTTGATAAAACGTCTCTAAAAATAGCAAGTTGAAGAGGGAAAAAAATACTAAATGGCTTGATTTAAAAAATAAAACGAGCTGATGTGTGCATCACATGACTTTCTTTTACTCCAATTTAATGTCATTTCCCCATTACTTGCAATTTGGCATGTGATTCAATAGTTTACTCTCTAAATATTACCAACAATGGCCACATTGAAATCAGATTTTAAAAAAATAAATAAATAAATAAAAATAGCCAAGTTTGTCGCCAAGTTGGCGACAAATTTGGCGAACAAAAAACTGGCGATATATCACCGTGTCCGCCAAATTATACAAACACTTGAGTTTACATCAAAATTAACAATAATTTCCCACCAAAAAGGGGCAAAAGACCCCTTTAGAAACACCCGAATGTAACCAAAAGCGTTTTGTATCGTTTTTATTTTACATCGGGAGGGGGGGGGGAATTTTCGTTTACAAGGGCACTCTTTTTATCTTTATCATTTTTTTAAACGATATCCCTTCGATTGTTTTATTCTTTTTCATTTGAGGAACGCTGCAGCGGGATTTTCCTTTTTTTCTACATGGGTAGTTAGTTTTTTATACTTAGTATCAGAGGATGATTTTTATCCTTTGGGTGTGGCTGAAAGAACAAACCATACAATCTATGAAGATCTTTCATGTACGAGAGAAAAAATAGTTGATGAAACAACTGCTCATTGGGCACTAGATAAATCAAGTTGTAATAAATATAAGCATTCTGACACCAAACAGCTTAAAACATTTTCTATTTACTTTTTTTTTTCTTTAACAAAATGTTCAAACACTTGATAGTTTATTGAAATTTTTCAACTTTTCAATTTACGAAGTTTGAGCAGAACAATGTCTGTCGGGTCTTCTAGTCGAAAATAATTATTTTCATAGGATATTCATCTTCTGCTTAATCGAAAGTATCACACAATTTTTCTCGTTTCCGTACACGCCGTTTTCTCCTACTTTATGTTAAAATTATTGAAATCGTAACTTTACCTTAAGCTCTCCACGACATTCTACCCATGCAAATTCTTATAACAATTTTTTTCTGTATCGAATTGACAGTTATAGCCATTGTAAACTTATTGAAATGCCCTCGCCGTATCAAAACTTTGCTCCAATAGCACTAGTTTTAGTTAAATTCTCTTAATGATGAACCAAAAATTTATTTCCGATGAAAACTGGCAGCATAATTAGAGTGTGTTGCTCATGTGTTTTAATATTATCATTAGAGACGTACCGAGTACTCGGTAACTACTCGGTACTCGGCCAATTTGCCAAGTACTCGGTACTCGAACAAGTTTTGATCAGATACTAGGCCAATACGGAGTATTTGTGAAAAATTGAATATTATTCAAAACAAATTTTACAATTAATAAAACAGTTCAAGCATATGATACACTGTAATAATTCACAATTCAAATAAACAAGTCAAATTTAAATTTTGAGAATAACGAAGTTTGTTATGCTTCAATGGAGCAAATCTTATTTTGAATGTCTCCAAAGTTAATAAAACTTATTTATCAAAAATGGGCAAAAAAAGGTAAACATAGAAAATATGAAATTGTTACATTATTAAATGGATTTTTACTACAAACAAAACTTATTTATAACAAATATGGAAATACCTTTGCTTAAAAAATAAAAGCAAATAAAATAATTTTAAAAGCACAAATGTGCAGGAACACTGCAGGCACGTGTTTTAGCGTTACAAGGAATGCCTTTTTCAATGCAGATAATGTGAGCTTATGGATTTAAAGACATCCGACAAGGGCAGATTTTTTTTTTTTTTTTTTTTTTTTTTTTTTTTTTTTTTTGTCAGATGTCTTTACATTTATTAGCTCACATTTTGTTCACTGAAAAACACGTTCCTTGTAACGCAGAAACACGTGTCTGCAGTGTTCCTGCACATTTGTGCGTTTAAAAATGTTTTATTTGCTTTTGACAATTATTTATGTTTGACGGATTAGAACTATAATAGATTGATACAATTTGTTTAAATTCCAACTTGATTAATCATACCTTTTATTTATTTGTTTATTTTTAATTCCAAAAATAACTTTTTTGTAAAATTTTTGACACAAACAAAATTTTTTAAAGAATTCGTAATTACATTTCAGCTGGAATTCAGTTTTAGAAACTATTTTATGGACATTGAGGTCTGTACTACTATTACAATGAATTAAAAATTTATCACGTGTATGTCGGTAGATCCTTAAACATAATTGGTACTCGGTAACTCGGTACTCGGCCGAGTAGTGGAAGGCGGAGTACCCAAAGTGCTACTCGGTACGTCTCTAATTACCATTTAAAAAGAAAATTTCTCCTGCACCGCGAATTACAACACAAGGCTTACAGAAGTAAGTAAGAACAGTATTAAAAAATACGTAATCAAAAAATAAAGAAATAACATATGGAATACAAGAAAAGAAGGCGATAAAAGACAAACTACTCTACACAAGAGCATAAAAAGAGAGAAAGAAAGGGGAGTTAATGGATCATCTAAGAATACAGCTTGAAGAAAAAGGTGCTTCCAACAGAAAAAAGTTCCCAATACAAGAAGAAATGTTCTACGGTTTTGGTTGCCGTACTTGCAGCTCAAGAGCATGAATGCCAAATATTTTAAAGCAAAATCTGAAATGTCTGTATCTGATGAGGATTTCAGTAATTTCAAAGCTATTGAAAAAACATAATTTGTGACATAAAAGCATACGTGAGAGAAAAAAGGGGGGGTTAAGCAATATTTCAAACTATGTGTTTAAGTTTATAATTGCTAGTTGAGAATGTGAAAACGTAAGAAGAATAATGCCTACGTTCGACTCTTAACAACAAAATGAACTGCAATAAAAGTTTTATAAAATAATATTTTGCACAAATAGGCCAAGATAGTTTTCCTTCTGTAAAAACTACGCTGCTCAGCATGTATTTTTAAAAAAGCTCGATGAACTTAGTCTAAAATCAAGGATTCATGGAACATTAATCTTCAACCTCCCCCCTCCCCTCCCCGTGCGCACGCTCAGTTTCTGACGAATAATATATCTGAATATGTTGCATTGCATTGGATTGAAAGAAAACGCACAGCAAGATTTTTCCAAGCATGGTGTTATCTGTTAATCACATTTTTAAATAATCTAAGCTAAGTGGGAAAAGAATTTTTTTTGCTTTCTTAAGGGGTCAGTACCTTTCAAGCAATTTCATTTAATTTATATAAATTTTATATTTCTTTGAAACCATAACATGCATACTTATTTCGTAATCAATAATTTATTTTCAAATTTTAAAAATATTGCCTACTTTTTTTGAAAATTCAAAAAAATGAGGAAAATTTCAACTTCTTAAAATCCCTAAGGCTTTTTTATTTTTGCACTAATTTAAAAAACGTTTTTTGCAAAACGATCACTATAATCATCTCTAAAAATCTGTGCATTCATTTGCTTATGAGTTCATTCGAAAATTTTCTGTGATTAATTACGTAAAAAATCAAAGATTTTCTTTTAAAATTTGGTTTTTAAAGGCTTAACATGCTCTAAACATTAAAGTAATTTATAAAATGCTTATCCAATGCACAGTTTTGTCAAATATGTTATCCCAATTGCAAAAAGTAGTACTTTAAAGCTGTATCTTCAATAGAAAAAAAATCCTTAGGGATTCTAATGACATGAAAACACAAAAAAAAAAGCATCATCGAGAAAAAACAATTTGAAGTTTTTCTTTTGCATAAGAACACATAGAGAGCATGGCCTAAAACCACTCATAAAGTTTTAAATATTTGAACTAAAGCATTGAAACTTTTCCCCTGTGTTCAGAATAGTTTTTGCTTTGAAATGAGCAATAAATTTTTTTTGATCGTTTGATCATTTTTGAGGTACTGTAACCCTTTAATAAAATAAACTGCATTTATCTTTAATAAATAGCTCATGGCGATTTCATTCTTGTAGTCTTATCATTTCATGATCTTCCAGGAGGATGAAGAGCAGCTGAATGTATAGAACAGCAAAAAGAACAGCATGTGTAGTTTCAGAAATGAAGTGAAGTGATGACAAGAGTGCAAAATGCATGGAAATAGTAATTTCATATTACTACTGCTGTATCGCAATCTTGTATATGATGAAGCAATAAACATTTTTATATTTTCTACGACCAAACTTAAATGTAGATTGTAAAGTAAAAACACACATACACACATAAAGGAAACGATATTTTAAAATATGCATAAGAGTATTATTTGAAATTCTTATATCTTTAAATTGTATTCATGATCCTTTCATTAGCAAAAACTGTTAATTTACACAGATAAATATTTTTATGTTGCTACTTTATGGACACAGTTTAATGCGGTAAATATTTACATTTTTTTTCCGACAAAGTTCAAATCAGCGGCTCGTAAACTGGGGGGGGGGGCGTAGAAGAATTTCAAGAGAGGCGTGAGGATATAAAATATAAAATAACAACTAAGCAAACAATGAGTTTTCAATTTTGACAATATTAATGAATATTAGTTAATATGAATGATTCTAATGTATCCTGGTAACAGAAGTGACACTACTAAAATAATTTGTGAGTGATGGTAAAAATTTTGAAATTATGAAAAATTGTGATGTTTTGAAAACATAAACTGATGAAACGGAAGTTTGCTGCTTAAAAATTACGTAATTTTTAAAGGGGACTCTTAAGGTACAACTGTACCTGATGACCGTTTATTTTCCGCCGTAAAAGACCATTGAGAGTAAGAGAATTAGCACTAAACTTCAAAACCTAAATATAACACAAAATATCCATTGAAGTGAAAGACATCCAATTTACAGTTTGTTCCACTTGACTTTTATTATCAACTAGTGGTACCGTACGGCTTTGCCCGTAGTTGAAAATTAAAAGGTTCGCCTGTATATTTACTAATAATGGATGACGAATTTATCGCCAATTGGCTATGGTCATTCGCTCTCCCATTCCACGTCATGATAATTTCGGAATTTACTCATTCATCTTATAATAATTTTGCTCCGGAAAATGTTCTTAAAATTGAAGTAGAAAAAGAATAAAATCGAATTTTCGAAAAATCGCTTCGAGGTGCACACCCCCATGATACAAACTAACTTTGTGCCAAATTTCATGAAAATCGGCCGAACGGTCTAGACGCTATGCGCGTCACAGATATCCTACAGACATCCAGACAGAGAGACTTTCCGCTTTATTATTAGTAAGATGTTCAAATACATTCAAGCAAAAGTATGTTCACACTCTCGATAAGAGTTGAAAATAATCTTAGAAATATATTTCTGCTCGAGTCTGAAAGAGTAAGCATCTTCTGCTTTAAGACTTTTCCTTTGACACAAGATTGCGGAAGTAAGCTTCCATTTCCTTCACTGATCTTGAGCCATGGTACGTCTTGTAGTTTTCTTTGTCTGCACCAAAGATAAGGATTGTGGGTGTTCGCATGACTCCATATTTCTGTCCCAGAGAACGATACTTGGGAGCATCCACAGCCCCTATTTTTGCAATGCCCTGAAATAAAAAATTTTCAGGTCCCTTAGAGAGAGACAGTATGAACAAAACATATAAAATCATTACAAACCAAAGAATACGTATTTGTTTCCGAAAAAGAAAACTATCTAACTGTGAAGGAGTTTAAAAATCACGAAACATTAACAGTAAATAATTAAATAGGCGTTTAAAATAGAAAAAAAATACATTTGTTGACCTTTATTCAGTAAAATTCTCGTCAGCTTGAGATTTAACTTTGCAATTGTTTTCAAAACATTCTACGAACAAGGATACTCTAAATTGAAATTATTATAGAATTTACGGCAGAAGTTATTGAGCGAACTTGTAAAACTACTGTATTTTGCAATTAAATATTTCCCCATCGGTATGTAATGGAAACTAACGAATTTAGTGATGAAAAGTTTTACAGAAACTGTTGTTGGTAAACTAATGAGTTAATAATCTAAGCTAAGTGGGAAAAGAATTTTTTTGTTTTCTAAAGGGTTCAGTACCTTTCAAGCAATTTCATTTAATTTATATAAATTTTATATTTCTTTGAAACCATAACATGCATACTTATTTCGTAATCAATAATTTATTTTTGATTACGAAACTTGAGTCTTAAACTTTGCAAAAATGCTGCTAAAGCCTATTACTCCCATTTTATTATCCCCAACTTGAAATACAGAGTATTACTGAAAATAATTGAAAAAATTACTGTTTTTGATAGATTACATACCTTCATTCTTGAAGCCAGATCAATCCAGTTCGGAGCAAATTTTTGACAATGAGGGCACCTGTACAAATAAATCGTACAAATATTTTAACCAGCATTTTTATTTTACTTATTCAAATCATTTTTAGAGAAACACTAGCAAAAACACCCGGCGTTGCCTGGGTTAGCAATAATTACCAGAAACAATCGTTACTTGCATTTGTTTTCTGTTTTAAGTGAAAGAACTTAAAACACACCTTTTTGACGTAACTTAAAATCTAGCTTCTTCCTTACTCATAAAACTAAAGTAGCAGTAAGTAAAAAGAGCAAAATAGTATTCATTTTAGAAACGAAAACACGAAATTTAAGCGTATACAAATTTGAAGAATTTCCGAAACATGAAATTAAACTTCACATGTTTAAAAAGATTTATCAGTTAGTACTTTTTTTTACATTGAGTCTTACCTTCTCTGTATGTCTATTGAAGAACGAACTGCTTTAAAAAATGTAGCCGCGCGCCCGTGATCCCCTTAAACTTGCTTTAGTTATTTTGGAAAATCTTAATTATTGTAGGTTCTAGGTGCGATTTAAAATATTACCGAATTTGCATGAATCGTTTGAGGATACCTTGGATAATTCTCCTTCTCCTTACTTTGTAAAACGGTATGTTACTAATTTTTGTTGAAGAGATATTGTCGCCATATGCTAAGATACTTTTGGTCACCATAAAATGGCGCTAAACAATTTCATCCGAAATGTTTCCAAAATAAGTAGTAAAATTTGGCGATGGTTTGAATTTGTGCACAAAGTCACATTAATGGAAGTTTTTGTGCTGTTTATGGATTTGCCTAATTTAGTTGCTGGATTATTTTACAGTAAAAAAAGTTTTTAAAGATTCTTTGATTGACGATATTTTGTTTACATGGTGAAAGCTGACAAACATTATTACGTAGCCTTTGACTTCAAAAACCGTGACAGTTGAAAAAACTGCCAAATGCATCCGCTACTGAAATCTTTCTGCATAAATTTTGGCGAGGTTTCTGCTGTTAGATTGAATAATGATTAAAAAGTCCAATCAGCACCAATAATTAAAAAAAACTCCATTAATTACACTAAAGTTCCGTTTAAATGGAAAATAATCAACCAAATCTACAGTTATTAATAGCCAATCTTGGGGAAAAACGTTACTTTAAGATTTGACTTGATAAAAGCCTCAAACAGTCAGACGAAACACAAAAACATTCAACAATTCTAACTATGAACTGGGAGTTGAGATGATACACTAAATAATGAATTGGGTTGAGGAAAGCCTTCGAACATGGAACAAAAAAAGCCCATAACTCGTTTTTCATACAACTTAGAACTTTCTAACAGATGCCATCTTCAGCAGAAAAATAAGCGCTTTCGATGGACACATAATTTTAATATGTGCACGTATTTTTTAACCATCATATTGGGGCATTTATGCGAAAATTTAGACAAATTGGAATAAAAAAGGAACTATCAATCGGATTTTTATCGAACTGGTCTACAAACCTCCCCAGTACCAAAAAGAACAGCCGTGCGGGGGGCCCGCTACGCGGACCCCCAGGGCGGTGGAACCTAAGGCCTACGGCTAAGAGGTGGGGTGTGTGCGGAGAAAAGTACCAAAAAGAACAAACGGTAAAAGTTTCAGCCAAATCTGCCGGGTAGTTTCTGAGATCTTAGGGAACAAATTTACCAAAGTCCATTTTTATATATATAGATTCTTATCACCTTACCGCTGATCGATGAAGCAAATGTCCTAGTTTTATTCTTTACTGTTTACTGATCGAGAAAATGGAATTTCAGTAGTGTGTATGTTTTTTATGAAGATGAAAAAGTATTTGGACCCTTTTATGAAATTCTCAGTTTGCCCAGTAACAGAATTTCATGCATTAGTTCGCAACCTAAGTTCCACAAGTCAAAATTTATATCTGCGACTTCCAACGGAGCCGAACTTACAATCATTCAAAAAATTTAGTTTTTTTTTTTTAAATTTGTTGTTTATGATTCACCTATTTACGCCAAGAGCGCATCCTTCGGTGGCAGCTTTAGTTATTTTGAGAGCGGAATAAAAATTGTTTTAATCCATCCTTATATCTATCTTTATTCTTATCTAATACCTCTATATTTAGTACTAGTGGTACCCGCATGGCTTTGCCCGTAATCGAAAAATTGAAAGGTCTTTTGGTTCGCCTGTATGTTTACAAATAATGTATGATTAATTTTCTCGCCAATTGGCTTGTGCCCATGTTACGGTTCCACGTTATGATAATTTCGTAATTTACTCGTCCATCTTATGAAAATTTTGTTCTTAAAATTCGAATAGAAAAAGAACCACATCAAGTTTTCGAAAAATCGCTTCGAGGTGCACACCCCCACGCTACAAACTAACTTTGTACCAAATTTCATGAAAATCGGCCGAACGGTCTAGGCGCTATGTGCGTCACAGAGATTCTGACAGACAACCGGACAGACAGAGGGACATTCTGCTTTACTATTAGTAATAAAGATAAAGATAAAGAATATATATCTGTCTTTATATTTTCGTATCTATATGTCTGTATTTATCTACATATGTCCCTATATTTATAAATCTATTTATCTCTCTATATTTATCAACCTATATCTATATTACAAAGTTATAGATAGTTGTTAGTTTCAAAAAACTCTTTGTAAAATATTATTCCCTCATTGTATTTATCAAAATTTCTTCAAACTTATTAATGTATAGCTCTGTATTTAAAGACTACACTTCTCTACCAAATTTCATGTTTAGTTAGTTGTATAATTTTTAGTCTATTGAACTGCATTTTTGTGGAAATTTTCATTCTTACAGACTTTTAACAATTAGAAGGTCGCTATTTAAAACAATATATTAACACAATAATTAGTTAGTCAGGCTCTATCGGATAAAAAAGACTAAAAATCACATAAAACATTAAATAATAATAATGTCTCACTTTTTAATTAATTTATCAAAAATCTGACTCCGAGAACCGTAACATGGATGAGCAAATTAACATAGTTAATTGATGAGAAATTCATCATTCATTATTTGTAAATATACAGGCGAACCAAATGACCTTTTAATTTTCTACTACAGGCAGAGCCGAGGCGCAAACTCTCTCTTCGACTTTGACTTTGTTATTCCACGTTAATTAGTTGTATTTGAAGTCCAAGCATCAACGGCTAGAAATAATCTTATCGTTTCGAATTGGAAAATTCCTCCGGATGCTGAGAAAAGTAATAGTTTTATTTTATGAATTTCAAAATAATGATTTATACTTATTTGCTTTTTACTGAGCGGCGTGACATTAGCAATGAAAGTTGATGATGTTTTTACTTTCTTCTATATCTAATATATAGAAGAAAGTATTGGATTCGTGCAAATTTTCGAATTTCGAATTTTGACGGATTCGAACGTTTTGAGGTGTGCTGAGTCCATTTCGACTATTTTTGGAAAATGTCTGTCTGTGTGTGTGTGTGTGTGTGTGTGTGTGTGTGTGTGTGTGTATGTGTGTGTGTGTGTATGTGTGTCACGTCTGTGTGTGACCAGTTTTTTGTGGTCGCTCTACAGCAAAAACTACCGCATGAAATTGAATGAAATTTGGTACACATATGAGCCCCTATGTGAACTTGTGCCCAGTGGTTTTTGGCGCGAATTCCTCCAAGGGGGGTGGAGCAATGGGACGGTTTTTGAGTTACGCGTGCTTGCTATTCCTCAGGAAGTAACTGGCGGAATCAAACAAAATTTGGTCCATATGTTGCCCCTAACAGGAGCAGGTGCTGATTCAATTTTGGTGTCAATGGCTGAAACGGGGGTTGAGTTATAGAACGTTTTTTGTCGTCAATTGTGACTGCTGTATCTCAAGAAATAACGAACGGAATCAAACAAAATTTTTTTGACAAGTAGCCCTTAGTGGGTATAAGAGGTGATTTTATTTTGGTGTCAACAGCTAAAAAGGGGGTAGCGCAATCGCCCGTTCTTTTTTTCCATTGTGAGTGCCCTATCTCAAGAAGTAATGCTACGTTCTAGTTGAAATTTGGAATATATGTGAATCCATACGTAAACAGGCTTTGGTTCAATTTTGACTCCAATCGCTCCAAGAGGTGTTGATTTTTTTTTTTTTTTTGCGAATAAAAAGTTTTTATTAATGCATCAATAAGAAAGATAAATCGTAATAGATTGTCGTCTGCGTATTTCTCGTGATTTTAATTGTATGGAAATGATCGGAAATATTATCTCAATGATTTAAAATTTTTAACTGTTGCCATCTTATGTTTGTTAATAAATAAAATATTTGTAATTAATTCAAGTAAGGCTTTTAAAGTAACTTTCAATTTTCGCTCTTTGTTTTGTTTTTACAATAATTCAGAGATTGGGACGGTCGTCAAGTTTTTGCATGTGTAATTTTGTTTTTGTTAGGAATATTGCTTCCTCGTCAAGCATGGGGAGGGATCAGAAAAAGGAAAAATATAGAAGAAAGTTTCGTGATGGCCACAACATACTAGTTTCGTGTTGTGCATAATAGTTTTGATTTGAGGTATGTAACATAATTAAGTTGTATCATTTATAACAAGTCTAATTTGGGGCCATTGTGTGTTTTGGTTCCCAGTTTTCGCTTGTATGTTGTAATGAACTGAAACTTCAGCGATAATCATATTTAAACCTTAAAACTTGGTTTTGATATAACACGGTACACATTGCTTGACTTGCATTATTTCAAAGTCTCGTATAACACGTTTTCGATATAACACGAAACAAATTTCTATACCACACGATACATACTGACCTTATTAATGTTATGTATGGTTATGAATATTTAGTTTAAAAAATAAGTAAAAAAACAATTTATAAAAAAGTTTCGTACTACACGGTTTAGATACTAAGCTGGACCAATTAACCGTGTTATTCGAGGAATACCTGCATTCCGTTAAATAACATTTTTAAATTGTGATAGCAAAAATGGAACTATAAATCCACCAAATATTTGCTTTTTATTACTTTCTTCTATATCTAATATATAGAAGAAAGTATTGGATTCGTGCAAATTTTCGAATTTCGAATTTTGACGGATTCGAACGTTTTGAGGTGTGCTGAGTCCATTTCGACCATTTTTGGAAAATGTCTGTCTGTCTGTATGTGTGTGTGTATGTGTGTGTGTATGTGTGTCACGTCTGTGTGTGACCAGTTTTTTGTGGCCGCTCTACAACAAAAACTACCGCATGAAATCGAACGAAATTCGGTACACATATGTGCCCCTATGTGAACTTGTGCCCATTAGTTTTTGGCGCGAATTCCTCCAAGGGGGGTGGAGCAATGGGACGTTTTTCGAGTTACGCGTGCTTGCTATTACTCAGGAAGTAACTGGCGGAATCAAACAAAATTTGGTCCATATGTTGGTATTAACAGGAACAGGTGCTGATTCAATTTTGGTGTCAATAACGCAAACGGGGGTTGAGCTATAGAACGTTTTTTGTCGTCAATTGTGACTGCTGTATCTCAAGAAATAACGAACGGAATCAAACAAAATTTTTTTGACAAGTAGCCCTTAGTGGGTATAAGAGGTGATTTTATTTTGGTGTCAACAGCTAAAAAGGGGGTAGCGCAATCGCCCGTTCTTTTTTTCCATTGTGAGTGCCCTATCTCAAGAAGTAATGCTACGTTCTAGTTGAAATTTGGAATATATGTGAATCCATACGTAAACAGGCTTTGGTTCAATTTTGACTCCAATCGCTCCAAGAGGTGTTGATTTTTTTTTTTTTTTTGCGAATAAAAAGTTTTATTAATGCATCAATAAGAAAGATAAATCGTAATAGATTGTCGTCTGCGTATTTCTCGTGATTTTAATTGTATGGAAATGATCGGAAATATTATCTCAATGATTTAAAATTTTTAACTGTTGCCATCTTATGTTTGTTAATAAATAAAATATTTGTAATTAATTCAAGTAAGGCTTTTAAAGTAACTTTCAATTTTCGCTCTTTGTTTTGTTTTTACAATAATTCAGAGATTGGGACGGTCGTCAAGTTTTTGCATGTGTAATTTTGTTTTTGTTAGGAATATTGCTTCCTCGTCAAGCATGGGGAGGGATCAGAAAAAGGAAAAATATAGAAGAAAGTTTCGTGATGGCCACAACATACTAGTTTCGTGTTGTGCATAATAGTTTTGATTTGAGGTATGTAACATAATTAAGTTGTATCATTTATAACAAGTCTAATTTGGGGCCATTGTGTGTTTTGGTTCCCAGTTTTCGCTTGTATGTTGTAATGAACTGAAACTTCAGCGATAATCATATTTAAACCTTAAAACTTGGTTTTGATATAACACGGTACACATTGCTTGACTTGCATTATTTCAAAGTCTCGTATAACACGTTTTCGATATAACACGAAACAAATTTCTATACCACACGATACATACTGACCTTATTAATGTTATGTATGGTTATGAATATTTAGTTTAAAAAATAAGTAAAAAAACAATTTATAAAAAAGTTTCGTACTACACGGTTTAGATACTAAGCTGGACCAATTAACCGTGTTATTCGAGGAATACCTGCATTCCGTTAAATAACATTTTTAAATTGTGATAGCAAAAATGGAACTATAAATCCACCAAATATTTGCTTTTTATTACTTTCTTCTATATCTAATATATAGAAGAAAGTATTGGATTCGTGCAAATTTTCGAATTTCGAATTTTGACGGATTCGAACGTTTTGAGGTGTGCTGAGTCCATTTCGACCATTTTTGGAAAATGTCTGTCTGTCTGTATGTGTGTGTGTATGTGTGTGTATGTGTGTCACGTCTGTGTGTGACCAGTTTTTTGTGGCCGCTCTACAACAAAAACTACCGCATGAAATCGAACGAAATTCGGTACACATATGTGCCCCTATGTGAACTTGTGCCCATTAGTTTTTGGCGCGAATTCCTCCAAGGGGGGTGGAGCAATGGGACGTTTTTCGAGTTACGCGTGCTTGCTATTACTCAGGAAGTAACTGGCGGAATCAAACAAAATTTGGTCCATATGTTGGTATTAACAGGAACAGGTGCTGATTCAATTTTGGTGTCAATAACGCAAACGGGGGTTGAGCTATAGAACGTTTTTTGTCGTCAATTGTGACTGCTGTATCTCAAGAAATAACGAACGGAATCAAACAAAATTTTTTTGACAAGTAGCCCTTAGTGGGTATAAGAGGTGATTTTATTTTGGTGTCAACAGCTAAAAAGGGGGTAGCGCAATCGCCCGTTCTTTTTTTCCATTGTGAGTGCCCTATCTCAAGAAGTAATGCTACGTTCTAGTTGAAATTTGGAATATATGTGAATCCATACGTAAACAGGCTTTGGTTCAATTTTGACTCCAATCGCTCCAAGAGGTGTTGATTTTTTTTTTTTTTTTTGCGAATAAAAAGTTTTATTAATGCATCAATAAGAAAGATAAATCGTAATAGATTGTCGTCTGCGTATTTCTCGTGATTTTAATTGTATGGAAATGATCGGAAATATTATCTCAATGATTTAAAATTTTTAACTGTTGCCATCTTATGTTTGTTAATAAATAAAATATTTGTAATTAATTCAAGTAAGGCTTTTAAAGTAACTTTCAATTTTCGCTCTTTGTTTTGTTTTTACAATAATTCAGAGATTGGGACGGTCGTCAAGTTTTTGCATGTGTAATTTTGTTTTTGTTAGGAATATTGCTTCCTCGTCAAGCATGGGGAGGGATCAGAAAAAGGAAAAATATAGAAGAAAGTTTCGTGATGGCCACAACATACTAGTTTCGTGTTGTGCATAATAGTTTTGATTTGAGGTATGTAACATAATTAAGTTGTATCATTTATAACAAGTCTAATTTGGGGCCATTGTGTGTTTTGGTTCCCAGTTTTCGCTTGTATGTTGTAATGAACTGAAACTTCAGCGATAATCATATTTAAACCTTAAAACTTGGTTTTGATATAACACGGTACACATTGCTTGACTTGCATTATTTCAAAGTCTCGTATAACACGTTTTCGATATAACACGAAACAAATTTCTATACCACACGATACATACTGACCTTATTAATGTTATGTATGGTTATGAATATTTAGTTTAAAAAATAAGTAAAAAAACAATTTATAAAAAAGTTTCGTACTACACGGTTTAGATACTAAGCTGGACCAATTAACCGTGTTATTCGAGGAATACCTGCATTCCGTTAAATAACATTTTTAAATTGTGATAGCAAAAATGGAACTATAAATCCACCAAATATTTGCTTTTTATTACTTTCTTCTATATCTAATATATAGAAGAAAGTATTGGATTCGTGCAAATTTTCGAATTTCGAATTTTGACGGATTCGAACGTTTTGAGGTGTGCTGAGTCCATTTCGACCATTTTTGGAAAATGTCTGTCTGTCTGTATGTGTGTGTGTATGTGTGTGTGTATGTGTGTCACGTCTGTGTGTGACCAGTTTTTTGTGGCCGCTCTACAACAAAAACTACCGCATGAAATCGAACGAAATTCGGTACACATATGTGCCCCTATGTGAACTTGTGCCCATTAGTTTTTGGCGCGAATTCCTCCAAGGGGGGTGGAGCAATGGGACGTTTTTCGAGTTACGCGTGCTTGCTATTACTCAGGAAGTAACTGGCGGAATCAAACAAAATTTGGTCCATATGTTGGTATTAACAGGAACAGGTGCTGATTCAATTTTGGTGTCAATAACGCAAACGGGGGTTGAGCTATAGAACGTTTTTTGTCGTCAATTGTGACTGCTGTATCTCAAGAAATAATGAACGGAATGAAAGAAAAATTTATCGGCAAGTAGCCCTTAGTGGGTATAAGAACTGATTTTATTTTTGTGTCAACAGCTAAAAAGGGGGTAGCGCAATCACCCGTTCTTTTTTTCCATTTTGAGTGTCCTATCTCAAGAAGTAATGCTACGTTCTGGTTGAAATTTGGAATATATGTGAATCCATGTGTAAACAGGCTTTGGTTCAATTTTGACGCCGATCTCTCCAAGAGGTGTTGATTTTTTTTTTTTTTTTTTTTGCGAATAAAAATATTTTTATTAATGCAACAATAAGAAAGATAAATCGTAATAGATTGTCGTCTGCGTATTTCTCGTGATTTTAATTGTATGGAAATGATAGGAAATATTATCTCAATGATTTAAAATTTTTAACTGTTGCCATCTTATGTTTGTTAACAAATAAAATATTTGTAATTAATTCAAGCAAGGCTTTTAAAAAAACTTTCAATTTTCGCTCTTTGCTTTGCTTTTGCAATAATTCAGACATTGGGATAGTCGTCAAGTTTTTGCATGTGTAATTTTGTTTTTGTTGGGAATATTGCTTCCTCGTCAAGCATGGGGAGGGATCAGAAAAAAATTAAAAAAAATTAATTTGAATTTTGACATCTTGAATTCAAATTATGTTTTTCGCAATCACGAGTGTGTGTATGTAGGCATGTGTGTTTGTGTGTGTGTGTGGGGGGGGTGTTTGTGTGTACGGGTATGTGTGTTTGTGTCTGTGTGCTGGCATAAGTGTGGGGGGGTATGTGTATGTGTGTGTGGGGGGTATGTGTATGTGTGTAGGCATTTGTGTTTGTGTCTGTGTGCAGGCAGGAATGTGTGGGTAGTTGTGTGTATGTGTGTGTATGTATGCGTGTGTGTTTGTGTAAGTATGGGTAGGTGTATGTGTGTGTAGATGTATGTGTGTATGTGTTTGTGTGTGTGTATGTGTGCGTGTGTGTGTAGTTGTGTATGTATGCGCGTGTGTGTAGGACATGGATGCAACCTGAAGACGGCTTTCGCTATAGGTGCTGCATCGTGAGGAGCCCGCCTGTCCACGGTGATGGTGCAGAGGGTGGCGGTGGGAAAAATCAAAGGAACGTCAAAAACGGTCAAATGAAAGCAATAAGCAATCGTGATTGCTCAAAAAAAGAAAAATATAGAAGAAAGTTTCGTGATGGCCACAACATACTAGTTTTGATTAATAGTAGAGCTCTTGCATAGGCAGTGCAATAAATTATAGTAATGTAACATCATGGCGTACTTTGGAGCGTCAGCCCGACACCACTGCGGCTGAGCTACAAGTGATAAAGTGTTTGCCAGAAGCCGTCCCATTTAATTTTCATATAAAATTCATCATATATTACACTTAAACTTAAATTTTTTGCTTTTATAAAAGTGAAGTCAATATTTACGAATGTGTTTTACTTATTATCCGGATTTTCGTTCATCCGGATTGCCTTTGGTAAGAGTTAGTCCGGAAAAACGAGGTTGTATTGCATGAAAGGCAGATACAGTATTACGACCGTGATGATGAGATGAAAAGGCAAGCATCCAGTTTACAAGTGGAAATGGACGCATCTATTAGTTTTCAGGGATGCCAACTTTTGCAGATGTGTATTAACCTATAAATTAAGCAGAGCCACATTTAACTGACGAAGAAAGCGCATCCAATTTTAATTTTTTAGACTCGTGTTAACTGGAAGTTTGCCAATGGGGTCGTTTCCAAAATTTTAAAAGTAGTTTGTTCTGAAAGAGCATACTCAAAAACATAGGATCTGACCATTTTTTAATTTGTTTAAGTTTAATATTCAAAAAAAAAAAACTTTAATCGGTGCGCTTTCATTATTTACACTTCTGCCGATGACATCACAAATAATGAAATGCCATTCACTGTTGCCATTCACAGAGCAAAATATTCAATTCCCATCTTTACTCACGTGTATTGGCAACGATACGGCAGATAGCAAGCGTAGAGCACAATATTTAATTCGCTTCTTGATTATCATAAATTAGAAACGCGGTAGAAAGATGCGCCAAAGTGCATCATTTGTGACGTCATAAAGACCACGCCTTGTTTGAAAAATTAATTAAAAAATAACTGTTGGGAAAATGAAAGTATTTTCTGGGTCCATGTTATTATTATTTTTTTTTTTTTTTTTTTTTGCTTATTCTATCAATTTCAGTGACTAAAAGTAGTACAGTAAAACCTGTGAAGTTGACCACGCTTTTAAGTTGACCACCTGTCTAAGATGACCGCTTTTTTCACGCACGGAATTAGCCCTCATCATAAAGATCAATCTCCGTAAGTTGACCACCTGTTTAAGTTGACCACTAAGGTAATGCGCCGCAGGTGGTCAACTTTTACAGGTTTCACTGTACTTTCGATTGAAAGAAACAACCCCATTCCATATCGTCCGTGCTCAGACTGGAGATATATAGAAGAATAAGAAGACCGATTCACTGTTCAGAATGCACTCGGACAAAAATGTCATGTAATACCCTTAGATTCATGAAAAGCAGGGTTACTACCATTTTGCATAGAACTCGACAATCCAAACGTCATCGCTTGCAATAACTTCTGAATTGAAGTTTGAAGGCGTTAAATTCACTATATCCGGGTTGTCATCGTAGGAGAATCCACTGATCTCTTTCATCAGAAGGAATACAAATAGAGCTTTAAAAGTAGTTCCTGAAAAATTCAGATTGGTATCAAGAAATTTTTAAAAATTGTTTGGTAAATTTCAAGAAAATTCTTTGCAAAATATTATTATCTAATATAGAATAATAGGGCAAATTGCAAAAAAAAAAGAAAGAAGAAAGAAAAAAAAATTACAGTACAACCTCGATATCTCAAATCTCTCGGGAAGGGGAAAAATTTCGAGATGTCGAGTTTTCGAGTTATCAAGGTTATTAAAAAATTACACTAGTAAGTAGTAACTCTCACATTTACACACACGTATGCTATATGCATTTATATATATGTACTATGGGACCACTTCGAATTACGATCAATAAAGTAGTCTTCAATATTTCACTAAGTTCTAGATTTCCTAACTGTCGAAAGTGCACAGGATGAGATTTTGAAATGAACAACAATTTCAACTTGGTATTTTCACCTAAAAATTTAAAAATTCTAATTTTATCTTTAACCAGTAACCTCACATTCAAAAGGTTCTCAGCAGCCATTTTGTATGAGTTAAAAAAGCTGAATGATGCAAATGAGGAACGCATTTTCCGTTTTCGTTTGAAAACTGACGGACGAAAAGTCGAACCCCTTTTCTCAAAGTGGACAACATGTTCGAGAGAAATGCACTAAGATTCTAAACTCTAGGGAAAACACTGCACCCTCTTCATGCCAACACTCCTCTATTATCTTCACCAATCCCCTATTCACAAAATTACCAAGAAAAGGGATGAAAAATGTTAAGCAATAGTCTCTGGAACTGGTTTTACTACAAAAATTGCCAAAGCAAAACGACAACTGAAACTTGCTTCTGTGCAAAAATTTCATCATATCAAGGGTTTCGAAAATTAAATTTCGAGATAACTATGGAAAATACATAGGGGTTTTTATAGAAAATGCTGGGGAAATTTTTTTGTTTCGAGACATCAAGGGTTTCGAGATAAGGAGGTTCGAGATATCAAGGTTTGACTGTATTATTATTATTATATTACATGCAAGAGCGTTTGAAATTAGACTTCTTAAACGCAAGTGTTTCTTAAATGGTTTGGTTACTAATGGTTTAAACGGTTTAGTTATTAATTTCAATGCATTTTTAATCAAGATAAGAATGATTTCAACATACGACAGACGTTATACAGGCCTTGTTTCATCATGAATGGTTTAATTAGAGTGTATGAATAAAGGAGAACACGCATTGAAATATGTTGTCTTTTCTAATTTAAAAACACAGGAAGCTCTGAAAAGAATTATTTCGATTTTAAAACATACTTTACTGTCACTTAGAAATCATTTCCATTTTTTCTGCAACATCATCTCTGAAGTTTCATTATAAAACTAGCCACCTGCGGCGAATTGGTGTACACCGCCTTCAACTGTGTACTTTAGGGGCTTCACCCTTTCTTGACAAATGCGGCGGTACATTAGTTAGTAAGCAGTACATGAATTTTTGGCGCAGCTTTTTTGCGCTTTTATCAATAAATCAACAGTCAAAATTACTAGATACATTTCATTACACTGCGAGAATTTCTTATGTATTTACATTTTATGAGTTTCTAACTTCACGAATACTATCATAAATGCAACATCAATTGTTAAATTATTCAGTACCATCATGTAGTTCAGATCCTGTATTCTATCTAAGGGGCGTGTTCAGCTCGATTGTGTTTGATTCAATTGAATTCTATCTACCAGTAGCGTAACGAGAAATTTACTTTCAGGTGGGACAAAGGAAATTTCTGGCTGAGGCATTGGTAGATGCAACTGGTCGTATTCGATTCGATCGAATTCTGTTATAGTTGTAATTAATCTAACATTTAAAAACACCACATTTTTGTTGCTCTTTGTTTTGTTACAGTAATAAGATAAATAATGAAAAAGTTAGATTAGTAGGAGAGAGTCGAGAGGAATGGGACCGAGTTGCATTTATTCCGAAATAAAGTGTGAAAAACCTTTTTTTAGCTTGTTCAGTTAATGTAGCAAAGAGAGTCTAAATTTTGCTACATCTACTGGGCAAGCTGGAAAAAATTTTGCACATTTTTTGTCGGCATGAATGCAGGCAGCTCTGTACCATTTCTCCTATCTCTCCCTTGCAGGTAAAAAGATGAGAGAGAACATTCCTAAGTCAATAACGGTTTAGTAAAGTCAAAAACTGATAATTAATAATATTTATAACAGGTAATGAATGATATTTTTTCACGATTAATAACAAACGAGGAACAATTATGAAAATTTCGACATCATAGCTTTAGCAAAGACCTCTTAGTACCTATTGAAATAAATATTTTTGAAATCAATTTTTAAGTAATTTTGATATTTTTTTTACCCAGTGATTAACTAATGTTAGTTCTGCTGCTAGTAAAGAAAATTCTTTCACTTCCTGTGTAAGATCTTCCGACATTTGGCGGACGAAGATTTGAAGTAAAATTTGAAACTTTCTTTTGCACTCTTTAAATGATGTAACAACCCTATAAATGCTGTTATTATTTAGAGTATGAAATATGCTTATCTGCGCCACATACTTATAGTATATATATCAGCGTTCATTATATCTTTTTCTCTAAATGTATTGTAACTTTTCAGAATTTCAGGAGTTTTTAGATAAGCTAGAAATATTATCACAAGTATAAATTCAGTGGTGAATAAGTTATGTCATATGTAGTTTTCAAGACAAAAGCCTTACCTGTAGGAAGCCACATTTTAATTGTCTTCTGATACACAAATCTCTAAAATTTTTAAAACATCCAGCAAAACCTACATCAATGGGAAAAAAATACTTGTTTTCTTAAACATAGAACTCATTTTAAATTCTATTTTTTAATGAAAATGATAAGCAACAACACATTTTTAATAAAGTTTTGATATCCTAGAATATTCAGAATAAAAGTGCAGCTAGCTCTACTTTGTGATTTAAATGTGACTGTTGGTAAAACGCATTTGAAAAAACTGCAGATCAAACGAAATTTTTTGAACGTGTGTAAAAGAGGAAGCTGTTTCCATTAATTTTCAATACAAATGGTGATAAAATTTGATTGTTTAGGTATTAAAAGCAATTCGTTTCCAAACGGAATGACCAAATGCTATAAAGTATACGAAAGCAGCAGTAAAACTTGGATAATATTCGTTCACTTTTTCAATCAGACTTTCATGTAAACATAGTTGCTTGAAATTGCTAAATCCTCAAATCTGTCTAACGACACATTGTTGTGAACAGTATTTAAGGGCATAATATGTAAGGTAGGTGCTCCAAATAAGTTATGTAGACCAGTAAGGCCAATCACTCATTCTTCTCCGTAAAAATTCTCTAGATCGTCATCAGAAAGCCTAACTGATGATCAAGTGTTATCAACTAGTAGCTTTTTATCTACTTCCAAAAGTGCAGCAGATGTTTTGTAATTACAAAAGAGTCATGTTGAAATTGCCTGATCTTATTTTACAATTTACAGTAAATTTTGTCGCTTCGTGATTCACCGTAGCTCACGTAGTACAAAAAAAGTTATTAATCATTCTAGAAAACTTCATTTATGTAGTTCTTGTCGCTGCGCACCGTCATTTTTTCCCCCGTGTGATTCGATAACCCTAGAAAAGTAGTTGTAGCTCAAAAAGGCTATGATTGGTATTA
Source organism: Uloborus diversus (assembly GCF_026930045.1). Classification (NCBI taxonomy): domain Eukaryota; kingdom Metazoa; phylum Arthropoda; class Arachnida; order Araneae; family Uloboridae; genus Uloborus; species Uloborus diversus. The sequence goes on from NC_072735.1 coordinate 94,546,355, forward strand.
TTAGGACTCTGGTATCCTTTTCAAGCGCAATTCGTTTTTTTTTTTTTTTTTTTTTTTTGTAGATATGTATAATAGAGTGTACCTACAAGGATGGGAAAAACTTCGGGGGGGGGGGGGGGAAGGGGAGGTCAGAAGCAAGACCCTTACAGAAACATATAATCGCAAACGCAATGCTTACGTGATATATGCAGAGTCAGAAACTAATAGATATGAAACAGGTCACAAATTTAATACACAAAAACGATTTCACGCAACATTTTAATTTTTAAGAAATATTTAAAAGGATTGTTTAAAATTACGGACAGCAGCTCGAATACACTTTGTTAAAAACTAAAATGTTGTATAAAATCTCGGCGCAGTAAAAAATTTGTAAGCTATATATTCCTCTTTCATCAGTGTCTGGCTTTCTTGTGCAGCGACTATTAGGTTTACGATATGATTCTTGCTTCTTATCGTCCTCTCTAACGCCCTAAAAATTTGTTGCATGATTGTAGGAACACTTTTTTAAATGAAAGTGTTAAGATACGTACGTTGATCTGCAAAGTGGGTATTTTTACTGTAAATCTATTAATACAAGGTGTTCCAAAAGTGACGATCCATTTCCTTTAAAACACTAATCTATTGATTTCTTTTACAAGTCTTTGAAGAGAAGCTTTCTTTAGAAGAAAAAATAGCTATAGTTTTCTGGAAAATTGGTGGTTAAACATTCAAAGCCCGAACTTAAATTTTTGGGAGGGCGGAAGTTCTCAATTTGCCGAATGATAATAATTTCGCCTAATGGAACTCCAAATTTGGCTGAATGGAAGGCCAAATTTCGTCGAAAGGTGATAATTTTGCCGTATGGCCAGACAAAATTTTCTGAGTAAGGAAATTTTTGGAAGATCAGTCTTCCTATTGGTGCACCCTGATTCGACGAGATGCTTCAGCTGTACCAGAGAAACTACGGAAAAGGTCTTCTATCTAACGTATCCCCTTGATCAAACACTCCGTGACTTTTTTTTTTGGGGGGGGGGGGGCATCAAATATCAAATCTGTAGTATTAATGTTGCAAGTCTGCATCAGCTGCGTGCAAGGATTGTAGAAGCAGTCGGCAGCATCAAACCTGATTTACGAAAGGTTGCGTTAACGTTTCATGACCGAATATTGGTCTGTGCGTTGACATGTTGGACTTGATCAAATTCCAATGTAATGTGTTTTTTGTTCCTTGCATGTATCCGTTTCCTTGATTAAACATGATTAACAAGAAAATATGTTATTATTTTTGGAATAGCCCGCATATTTCTATGATTTTGGAAGCATTACGCAGTGCAATGTATCTTCAAGAAAATGCACGTGGGTCCATTTAATATGACCAGATAATAGGAAAAGCAAAATAAATTTATAAAAAAATAAAACTTTTTGGTATTTGTAGAAAAGCTATCATTCTAACATAACAACCAACATTGAAAAACCGAAAAACAAAAAGTTCTAAAAGCACAATAATGGATTTCTGGATAAATATGGAAAATTAATAAAGACTACTGATGCTTACCTTACAAGAAGAAAAGTGATTTTTGTGAATTGTGTGTTAAACAGTAGAAAAGTGCTGAGCTGAATTAATTTAAAACATTTTATACGCTCCAAGTATATCTGAAAATTAACGATAATGATGAAGTAATGATATTGCCTAGAGATCTTATTTACAGAAATTCGATACGTTTATTAAACGGTAAAAAGTATTTTAAGCATAGGAAATTAAGAAGGTATTTTTCAGTTTCAAAATTATATTTGTTCCACATCTTTTTACATGGTGTTAAAACAAACACAGAATAGTGCTTTTGGTATTTTCACGCTACCTTTAACTGTTCTAAATTATTCCCCGAAAACAAAAGATTTTTTTTTTCTGAAGTAGTTAAAAACTAGTATTTATTTTCAAGTTGTGTTTACGAGATAATTCTAAATTTTATGATGTAATCCCATTAACAGTCCATTAGTTTTAATTTGGAAATGTAAGCGTGAATATTTTATCTACCCACTGTCTCAGTTTAGAAAAGTAATCATGAATTTCATTTATTGCTCAGTAAACCAATTGAAGGAATGTGCATAGAATAGGATTTTTTAAGCAATCACGAACGGCTTATTACTTTCACTTGACCGCAGTTGAAGTGCTTTTAATTTTTAAACCTGTACATCGGAGAGCAGCTCTGTCCACCTGTCTGCCGAGCGGTGGACCCCTCCCTAGTCTCGGGCGAGCAGCACTGATATCCGCGAGATGATCTCTCTCTCTCTCTCTCTCACACACACACACACACTACTCTACACTCCAGGTTCCACGTGCCTATCACTACACGTGGTTAAACCAATTGGTTGAGAGCTCTGTCTTTTGATCCAAAGATCAGGAACCGAGCGACTCTCGGTCCACCACCCCCAGAGGTATTGATTTGAAATGGGAACTTGGAGGATTTTGTAACCACGAACGTATTTAACGAGTCCCAGCCACCATTACTTAACACGAAGGAGCTGCGACCGGTTGATTTCAAACACGGAACCCTCCAGTTACGAGTTCAACACCTTACCGATCGAGCCATCACGGTCCCGTCCTACACACACACGCACATGCCACTGCCCAGGACCAGATGACATGGACGTCACCGTTGGAGGGACATGCTCGTGGAGGTTAATTGTGTGCTGAATACTGTTTTTATTCTATGAGGATTGTGTGAAGTCGGGAGAGTCGAATATGAACAAAGTCGATTTCGGGGGACAGGAGTCAGTTGTAGAAAAAAGAAATCCAACGAGCAGGGCACTAACGTAACTCGTGGTTATGAAACATATCATTTGGGTTCAGGACGTCAAAATTCAATTTTTTAATGAAGTGAAGTGAAACTTTTTATGAGAGGGCTTTGAAATTCCGATCAGCTAACTTTTGTGTGACGGAAGTGACGTAGTTGTTTGATATGACAATAAGTTGCACATACGCTCTTCCCACTTTCTACCTTTCTCATCGTCCGTGGTTCTGTGCACTGCGTGGCGATCGCAGAGTACAGCTGTTGGTTATCAAAAGAGAATCCGTTGAAACACGTATGTATAACCAACGCATTTTGAGTATTCTTTAGTGTTCTCGTTGGTGTATAATCTATTTTCTTCATTAAAATACACAATGGGGTTGTTTCCTTCAGTCAAAAGTACTACTTTTAGTCACTGAAATTTATAGAATGAGTAAAAAAAAAATAGCATGGACCCAGAAAATACTTTCATTTTCCCAACAGTTATTTTTTAATTAATTTTTTAAAATGTCCGATTTTGAAAACAAGGCGTGGTCTTTATGACGTCACAAATGATGCCATTTGGCGCATCTTTCTACCACGTTTCCACGTTATGATAATCAAGAAGCGAATTAAAATTGCGCTCTACGCTTGCTATCAACCATATCGTTGCCAATACACGTGAGTAAACATGCGAATCAAATATTTTTCTCCATGAATGGCAACATTGAATGGTATTTCATCATTTGTGATGTCACACGACAGATACGTAAACAATGAAAGCGCACCGTTTTAAGTAATTATTTTAAAAAATTAAACTTGAACAAATTATTTAAAAAATGGTCAGATCCTATATTTTTAAGCATGCTCTTTCAGAGAAAATACTTTTGAAATTTTGGAAACGACCCCATTTTGTTGATCCACTCACAGCGTAGAAATGATTTTTAGATTTAGTTTAACACGAGGTCTAATTACAGCGAGGACAAGCTGAGCAAATGCTAAGGGTCTCCTGTCGGAAGGAGATTCAAAATTAGTGATTTTTCCCCTATATATTTGCTTTCTTGATTCGTGTTAAAAAGAAAACTAAAAAAACACTTTGATGCGTTCATCGCAGCAAGATTATTTTTCTAGGTCAACAAAAAGAGAAAAAAAAATACAGTAATTATTTTACTAGAAAAAGGAATAGCTTGTTTTCTATTCGTTTGGTAAATGCTGTGTTGTTTTATTACTTCATTCTATTTTTATTACTTGTTACTTCGGTATATTTGTATTACTTCATTGCATTTTTATTACTTGTTTTATTACTACTGGGCAGATATATACGTGAAACCTGTGTATAACGATACTGTCTATAACGATAGCCTGTCCATAACAATATTTTTTTTTTGGCCGCAGCAAAATGTCAGCATGAATAATCAAACTGTCTATATCGATAACCTGTCTATTACGATACTTTTTTTAGGTCCCAACAGTATCGTTGTAGACAGGTTTTCCTGTATTGTCATATGTCTGCCAAGATATTTGCATAACATTTTCTCACTTAAATTTTGGGATACTTTTGCCTTTTCTGACTGCCAAAATAATGTATGACGGGGCCCCAATAAAAAGTCTGTCCTGGGCTCTATGCTGTCATAATTGGGCCCTGGTTAACAAGTCAACTTCGTTTCTATGCCTCTCAAGTTCAGGATTCTCTTTTTGGATCTTGTCTACCAATGTGTCTTGCTTAAAATCTTTTTTGCACTAAGTTTAAGCAAAGTAATTAAACTCACTTAATTAATTACGCACTTTGTTAAATTGCACTGACATCCTACAAAATCAATGAACGATGTTTTGAAATCTTTGTTTTTACACCTTAATCGTTTGCAATGCATCATTCAGTGTGTTGACATTGATGTCTTTCTTTCAAAGCTCAACTCTCTACGCGATGATGTTATACTAACAAAAAAGATTTTTTTCCTTAACTGCTTAAATAAAAAATAGTGCTGAAATTAATGCTACCAAATTGAGTGGTATGCTTTGCCTTGAATTGATCATTGAATCTAAAAATATATTTTCACTACTTTTTTATTTTTGATATATCTTTCAAACATTTTTCCAAATCTTTGTTAGCTAGCAGCAGAGCTTTAGGAATATTAAAATGGAACAAATGTGATAATTTTACCGCAAATTTTTCATTCTTCTTTTTTATTGTAATGAAGTGTTTTTTGTCTTTTTTCTTTGAATGAAACTTTATAGCCCAGTAAATTTAGACCGAAAATAGGGTCGATGCACCATAAATTTATTTTTAGCTGAATTTTTCAGGATTAGTTCCTGAACATGTGTAGAACGCATCCAAAAAAGTCCCCTATGTTCCCATGTGAGCTTCTATCCAAAATGGCGGATCAAAGATGGCCGCCTGGTAAATTTTGCCACCCTTTTATCTATGTCAAAGATAAAGATTTTTCAGTTCTGAAAAAACCTGTAGGTTCTAGAAGTAATAATATTTCGATACATAATCTAAAATAACCAACAAAAAAATTTCAAACATTTGTTTTGACACCAAAAATTAAAATTTCTGTGTTCTACGTAATATGCAGCAGAACACATAAGCTAATAATATAAATGATTCTTTTGTGGTGTTTTTTAAAAATATTTTCCCTCATACATTAGTCACTAGTTGTTGTTTTTTTTTTTTTTTTTTTTTTTTTTTCAGTTCTAAAAAAATGCTATGTATGTTTGAATTATAGGCCCCACAATGTATGCCCGTAAAAATTTTTAGGTCCAGAGATTTTCTCTTTAGAATCTTGATCTGTAGTGTTCTAATGTGAGAATATCTTGGGTAGACATGTTGCATCCGGCGCAAAATAATTTTACAGACCATCAAAGATAGCGGCCATTTTGGTTCACTTGCTCATTACATTTTTCGCAACGTGCGTACCTACAAATTTAATTTTAGTTTGAACTTTGATTTTGGGGGCCTAGAAAGTCAATTAATGCAATACTTACGTCATAAAAGCCACTCTGGCTATTTCCACATTTTTTACGTGAGATATCTCTGACGTTTTTTTGTTTAGCATTCTGGTTACTAAAAGGTGTACAGAAATTAATAACTCTTAATGAAACTAAACGATTTTAAAGTGAAAAATCTTTTGCGTAAATTAATATTTTTCAAGGTCACTAGCGCAGCCAGCCATACCTTCAGTCGGAGGTTTTTCGATCAAAAATACCTTCTGAAGGGGTTTTTTGAGGAAAAAACCTTCTGAATGGGTTTTTCAATCAAAAATAACTTCTGAAGGGGCTTTTTTGATCAAAAACACCTTCTAAAGGAGGTTTTTTGATGGAAAACCTTCTGATTGTTTTTTTTTCGATCAAAAATACCTTCTGAAGGAGATTTTTTGATCCAAAATACCTCATGAAGGGGTTCTTTGATTCAAACAGCCCTTTCATATGCATAAGCTTTTGTATTTGAATTTGCATTCATATTAAAAACAGCGGCTTTGGGGGAAGTTTTCACCCCCCTCCCTCGCTGTTCCACTGTTCAAGGTTATTTATCGCCTGCTATCAAAGTAATTGTTTTCGAGTAAAAACATTCCACAGTTACAAAAACTTTTTGTTTTATGTTTTTCTGTGACAATAACTATTCAAGCAATGGCTGATATTTCTAAACTGAGTTCAGAAAGTTTTGGTGTGAAGTTGAAGACATCTGAAGAAAGTTTTGACAAGCGAAAATGTAATGTCAAAAGGAATCAATAGAAAAATTATGTTCTCTGGAAAAAAAACCGAGTTCGTGAAGCTGCTGAAATACGCAAAGACGCAATATTGAAAAACGCTGCAAGATAATATAGTTTATCATTGCAGCAACCAGTGCTACAAGAAATACACGCGAGGAAAAATGCTAAAAGAAATGGCATTAAAAATACACAGGAAAATTATTTTGAAAGTGTAAACAAAGTTTAGAAAAATCAGAAAGTACTGAAAGAGGTCTAAATCAAAACGAAGTTTTTGTCAGAGTAGCAGATCTTAAAAGCGATATGTATGTTTTTGCTGCGAATTTATGTGCACATCTAAACTGTATAAGTTCTTATTTTCGAAAGTATGAGTGAGGAACCAATATACAGTTTGGGCAACATCTATCCTCAAAATTTGAGCTGTTTAAAAAGGCAAATGAATTATTAAAGCCTCTTTTAAATGCTGGACATGGATTTATTCTTTCAGAAGTAAAAGAATTGATGCTCAATGCTCAATGTAGATGAAAATGCATTGTCTTATATTAATGAAATAAAACTTTTTTTCCTAACAATGTATAATGAAAGGAGTCTTTTCTGTGCTTCCGAAAGAAAGAACGAACCTTTGCTTGTTTTTTCTAGTCATTTATTTCCAAAAGTACGTGCTGCTGCTAGCCACTCACAAGAAGCTGTGAAGACTGCAGAATACATCTTGAGAAAATCAGTATAAGATGTTGATTTTTGACTGTAAGAGAAGTTCTGCAATGTGAGTAAAGATGGTTCAGGATGCTCTTGGTTCAAAGGATGAGGAAAAAAGTCAAATAATGATTCAATCGCTACGCACAAATATCAAAAGCTTAAAAACAGAGTTAGAAGTTTTGGTCAAGGGATGTAGTGACAAATCGGAACTGTGCAGGTATTGGGAAGTTTTTCGTTCACTGGTATCACTTGTAAATTACTTGATTATTGCTGATACCGAAGAAAAATACAAATAATACGTTCAAACTGTTGAGTTACTGTTTCCAGTCTTTCGTGAATTTAACTGCATCAATTATCTACTATATGCAACATTTTACATAGAGACATAAAGAGGATTAGGACGCTAGAAAATGAGTGTCCCTACCTGTAGAAAAAATTCATTCAAGGTAAATTTGTTGTTTAAAAAAAACGAATGGTAAATTCAATGCTGTGAAGCCAGACATGAAGTTGGAACAAACAATTCAACGGTCACAGAAAAGTGCTGGAGGAATTGCAAGGCAGATGAGACAAAGTATGTTGCCGAGTGGCATTTAGAGTATCATGAAATTTTAATGATATGCAATGTGTTTCTTGGTCTTACTATTTCTCATTTAATGGATCGCTGGGAGAGTGTCCCGTATCATTATCTTTATAGATAATCGTAGCCAGTATTTTGATAAAAATGTTAAAAGACTTGTTAATTTTATGTATCAAAATATAAATCCCTATGAGATTTCTGAAGCAGGCAATTTGACAGCTTTCTCACTAAACAACTTGTGAATGGTAGTGTCAAGATTCGTCTTCTCAGTATCTGATCAGAACAGTACTGCCAGTTTAAACAGGAGACATTTGTTTCAAAACTTTTCTGATTTACTTTCAAAAGTAAACCTACCATGCTTTGATGCACACAGTTCTTCACAAAATATCACATCTAAGCTAATGGGAAAGAATCAACTTTAACAAGGGTACAGAGACATGGAAATAGCGAAAGAAAGGGGAGAATGCATTAAAAATATTTTAGCTCATGACTTGTTTTCCAACGAACACATTATGTGATGGTGATTCACCTACCAATCTAGATGTTATCGTTACACAGTTGCAGGAATATCTGTTGCCAGAACATTTTCAATTTAGCAAAGTATCCCCGATGAAAACTGCCCTCGTTATCTATTTCATGTCAGAAGTCCGCTAAATAAAGAACACTTTTGGAAAAGTTATCAGCAATGTTCTGCACGGATCCATTTCTGTATGCTCTTTTCATGAACTTCATGTTGTGTTCGATAGTTATTTGCAGCATTCTGTGAAATAATCTGAAAGGATGAGAAGAGAATCAACTAAGGGCACAATAAACCCCGCTGTAATTGACAGAAAAACACTAGTACCTAGCAGGAAGAAAAAATCTGGTCTTCAGTATCAAAAGAGAAAAATTTACGGTAAATTGCACGCAAGGAAATAGAAGAAATTGCCAAAACGTGCTACATTTTCAGCGATTGGTAGCGGTTAATGAAGAAGCAATCCGTAATACTTATCATGGGAGATTTGAGACAGATCACTGAAGAACTTAATTACAATAACTCATTAGAAGAAGCGAGTCTGCGAATTGTTCCACACATAGACTGGGCTGATAAAAATGGTTCAAAAAGAGTGGATGCGGCATCAAATGATACAGACGTCGTAGTGCAATAACATGCAATGCAAAAACCGATCGTAACCTTTTTTTAAATTAACTAATCTTGTATTTTTCGATTATTGTGTTGTTAAAGGAACATATACGTGATAAACACGAGTTTAAAATGAGCATTCTGGATCATTTATTAATATTTGTACATTTTTTAGTAACCAGAATATTCAACAACAAATGTCAGAGATATCTCCACCTAAAATTGTGGAAACAGCCAGAGCGACTTTTATGACATAATTAATACATTAATTGACTTCCTAAACTCCAAAAACAGCAGTTCAAAACTAAAAGTAAATTTGTAGGTACGCCCGTTGCGAAAAACGTAATGAGCAAGTGAACCAAAATGACCGCTTTCTTTGATGGCCTGTAAAATTATTTCGCACAGGATTCAACATGTCTGCCCAAGATATTCTCGCACTAGAACACCTACAGATCAAGATTCTAAAGAGAAATTCTCTGGACCTAAAAATTTTTACGGGACTACATTGTGGGGCCAGGACTAAATTGGTGCTTTTTGAGTTGGCTTGTGTCTTACCGACATTTCCCCATAAAAAGCTGTAAACATATTCGCAAATTGTGTTTTTGTCTGAAATGCAAAACTTTCGGCGTGAAAATTCAATGCTGATCTGTTTAGCTCTTTAAAACTAACAGAAATCATAAAATGGTTCGAAATTCCTTTTGTGATATTAAGTGAAAATTAAAAAAAAAAAAAAAACACAGAAACGATAAAAATTCGTCAAAAATTGTTCAAACCTTTTATTTTTATTAAAAAGATCACTTTTATCTCAAAAGAGTGTTTTTTGTGCATTATAGATGGAAAATAGTCACACAAGAATGATTATTGTTTTTAATTATGTGACAATGGAAAAAAATGTCGGGGAAAAATTACAGCCTTCAATTTTAGGAAGTTCTCTTGGGGAAGTTAAACTTCAGAAGAAAAAAAGGGTTATTATTAAGAAATGAGTGCGCTGTTTAGTCTTCCACAGCTTTTCGCCAAGATTGCTGCTGTTCTCAAATCAAACGATAATTTATCAATTATTAATTTATCATGAAGATCATCTCAAATATGTGTTAGCCCCTCAACTACCCTCGCTTTTTGGTGAGGGTTTCTCTCAGAAAGAATAATAATTTAAAAAAAAACAAGTGTGGCAGCTATCATTAAATCAGTAGGGTCTTCTGTTAAGCCGCCACCAATCTATTCATGCATTATAGAAGAAGGATTTCTTATGCACACGTTGACATGATGGCATGGGAATGGGACAAGACAGACGTAAAAAGACATATGCCTCAAATACGTCAGGTTTCTTCAGAAAAAACTTGTCACTTTGTGTAGCTTTGGTTCTTAATGGATACACTGGTGCATTACCAACTAACATTGTGAAGAAACAAAGTAGAGTAGTGCCGAAAATGTCTGAGACTATTGCTTTTTGAAGAAAATGTAGTGGCGACGACTAAATAGACTAACTTTTTGCGGAATTCTGAGATAAAATCAAGATTAATTCAAATCATGATGGAATACTTCCGATTAGAAGGAATCACTGTTGTACATGTGGATAGGGACGGTAATGAATTAATTTGCTCAATTGCAATAAAAACATGCCAGAACAGCTGTAGGCAGTCGCAGCAATAGGTACTGATACAGATCTGCTCTCAATTCTAATTGAAAGAGGTATGTCTGGAACATCACTGTATTTTTTATCCTCAAGCCAATTTAATACAAAGGAAAATGTTGCAACATATTGAAAGTACAAGAAGCCTTGGGTCCCTTGAAGGATCCTCTTCTTCTTCTCCACGTAGGCACAAGATGTGACTCCACGTCAGGAATTTTCAGAAAGGGGAAATCTAAAGCTTTCAAGTTGCTACGGGAAAATCTCAAATTGCTTTCTCTGATCTCACAGTTCATTAATTTTTAGCTTGATCCAGAAACACTCGAATTGCAGAAATGTTCCTGGAGCATCTTTTTGGTGGGCGAACACTCAATTCTCTTGATGCCTTACGATACAACCGCAGTAATGATTATGTAACGAAAATTTGTTCTTCAAAATTTAAAACCTGGCGATTCTTCCACCCTTAAGTGCAGCAGCTTCACAACATTAACTTTGGGTTTATCCTCAAGTACAACAGTGGCTGACTAAAAACACGATGTTCAATTAAATGAGTTTGAAAATAGGTGGACTGTGCACAACGCTTTCGTCATTTCCCGAAGCTTCTAAAACAATTCTGCAATTAATGTTTTGGGACTACAAAATAACAGTAGTTATGTGAGATTTTGATCTCAGATGCCAATGAAAACGCACACCTTCAATGTTTTGCATGCATTATTTAGGTGAAACATGTGAAAATTCAGTTTCTGTGCACAGTTTCGAAGATGAGGATGATGATGTTGAATGATGATTCTTTTTTTTTTCTTGATTTTTATTGACATTACTATTTTTTCTTTACATATTTTACATGTTTTTCAATAAGACATTATGTATCAATTTTTATAGTACTAAATGAACGATATTCTGCAATGTTTTCGAAAACTCTTTATAAGGTCACTTTTTTCCCCTTATCATATTCTCGTTCCAAAGCTTGAAATAGCAAGATTTCTTTCAGAAATGGAAAAAGCTAAATCATTTTGCAGTTAATATTTTTAAAAAAATACCATGAAAAATGCTTTATTTTGGTAGCTTATTTGTTACGCTGCATATTACGAAGAAAATAGAATTTTTAGCTTTTGGTGTCAAAACAATTGTTAGAACTTTTTTAATGGTATGCATCGAAACGGTATTACTTTTAGAGCATACAAGGTTTTTTTAGAACTGAAAAATCTTCAATTTTTACCGAGTTGTGAGGAAAAAGAACTAGGCGGCCATCTTTGATCCGCCATTTTAAATGGAAGCTCACATACAAACTTAGGGAACTGTTTAGGATTTACTCTACATGCTATGAGGAACTAATTCTGAAAATATTTCTTAATTACAAATTTGTGAGGCAAAAAATCCTAAATTTACTGGGTTATTAGTTATTTTTTAATATATTAATAAATAAGTAAAATAAATTAATAGTGATGTTAAATAAACATATAAAATGAAGATTATGGAGGTAGGCTAACTTTCACAACTGTGTATTAATAAAAATCTTTATCAACATAAGGCTAAGGATTTCACAAAAGAGCTTTTAACGTCATTGGAGTCGATGAGAAACACAGGGATAAAAGCGTAATTTAAAAAAAATTGTGAACTACGTGTAGTTAAAATTTTAGTAGTCTTTCATTGAAATTTTTTTCTAAATCATGTTCTATACCATCACTTTCCCAAAAACAGAGGAAAGCACCTCTTTACCATTGAGTTTATCTCTATCAAATTTTTTAAATTTTGATACTTACACCTCTTTGCTCCTAGGTTCTCAAATACTTTTTGACTTTTATTATTTTTCATCAAATCCACTCAAGCTTTTGCGCACTTGGCATACAATCTTTCTTCCGTTCTGCATACAGTTGAACTCTCTTTATACGATCACGTTTAGCACAAAATCACGGCTAAAACCAACATTTTGTTCGTTAAGCTCAGTTTCCTATATTAATTACATTAAAAATTTCACGTTTTATACATACATTAAATTGAAGGTCTCGGCTAAGACGAACAAAAATTTCTGACTCCTTTACTTGAAATGTTCGTAGTTGAATACTGTAATTTTCCCTTCTTAGAAATTATTCATCATTTTGTTAGGTAGTAAAAGTCCCACTGTGTATCAAGAAGAAAATATTAATTTTTTTGCATGGAAAATAAAGCCCGTTTAACTGCGGATATTTCAATTTACTCGGAGATAAAACTGTTCTCCTTCTATTGCGGATTACAACCTATTCCGCGATTGTCGAGTATCATCTTCCTTTTTCAATATTTTCTTAAAACATTCATCTATAAAAAAAATGAATGATATTTTCTCTGAATGTACTGATAGATTACAACGTGTGTATTGGTTGTAATATTTTTTGAATGTAGGTAAGTCACAGTATCACTCATTCACGGTTGTTACGAATAACGGCTAATACGAGTTCTTGACATTTTGAAACTTCGTATTAACCGAGATCAACGCGAACTATTCGTCTCACCTGCCTTACATATAGTGTTATTAATTTATTGATACAAATATACAGATAGTACAAGACATGCAATAATAAACAGGAAAGCTTTACAACGCAAAGAGAGAAGTTACATCCAATGCTAAGGTGGGAATCAAGATATCATATTTACAGCATCGAATCTGCCAACGCGCCATAGCCTAATCGGGCTACAATCTATTCTACTGTTTGTCGTTCATATTTGTCAACGGATGCTGACAGATAGAAAGTTTCAGCTTGTTTCAACGCTTTTCAAAGAACAGTTTGTTTGCATCGGTGAAATGAAATAATAAAATTTTTGTAAACAAATGGAGTCTATGCTTAGATAAATTTCTTCTTGGCATGAACATATTCCGTTTATCTTCTCCAAGTTTCTTGAAAAAGCGTTTTCATATCCATAATTTGTTGAAATCTGGTTGCTGGAATCATACTTCAGCAAGAAGTTGCTCATTCTGGAGTGGAGGGAAGTCAGCATAGCGATATAAAACTGTCAAAATAGAAACAAAATGTTTTTAAGTGAAAGGACAAAGCATTGCTTATAAATTTAAAATTTCAATATTTACATTTAGACATTTAATTTTAGCAATTCCAGTTTTATTAACGTTTATAAAACTCAGAGTCCCTTAAATGAGAGCGGTTTGATCCTCGATTTGTTTTTCGATGAAGCAGTTATTTATCTCCAAAACATGCTTTTAGATAATTATTACTTCTTTTTACGAATTAAAGTATTGTATTCGCGAAAAAAATTTCCATCAAAAATCGGTCTTAATTTCCATTTTTCTCGCCCCCAAATGAATATTGAGTTTTTTTTTTTTTTTTTCCAACCCGATCACACGTGAATATATGCCTTAGAACATAAAGACACCCGAAATATCCATTTTGACGATCCCCGAATTATTTACAACGAGTTTTCTCGTGACGTCCGTATGTACGTTATGTATGTGCATATGCATCTCGCATAACTCAAAAACGGTATGTCCTTGAAAGTTGAAATTTGGTGCGTAGACGCCTAGAGGGGTCTAGTGCACCTTCCCTTTTGGTTGCAATCGATGTTTCAAAGAGGCTTTTTGCACCTTTTTGGGGGGAAATCATTGTTAATTTCAATGCAAACTCAAGTGGTCTGATGTTATAATTTGGCAAACACTTGGCGATATATCGCCAAGTTTTTGGTCGCCAAGTATTTTCGTCAGCTTGGCAACAAATTTAGCATGTTTTTTTTTTTTTTAATTTGGTTTTATTTTGGCCGCCATTGGCGATATTTAGAGAGTTAACCATTGAATCGCATTAAAATGTCAATATTGGGAAAATTAATCTGTATGAAACGTTTTGCTTCAGTTCGCAACAAACTTGGGGTAAAAATATTTAAAGTGTTTCTTTGCTTACTCTAAGGCACTATCTTATCTAATTAAGGGGTCTAAGGACCCTTAACCTTCAAAATTTTCGACTTTCTGGAAAAAATATATGTTATGCATAATCTGATTCTGAACAATTTAATACCTTATTTTTTACCATACGCCAAAAGCTTTTCAAGTTATCGTAAAAATGCGTAAACTTTCCCCATAGAGATTTATGTTAATAGCAGCTGTTTAAGTCTATTTTTCTCAGGTGCCGGTTTCTTCGGTTTCCTCGTTTTGCGCGCATGATATCTCAGAAAGTTTCTTATATATTTCCGTAAAACTTTTTATACATGTTTGTCTGGTATGTATTTATGATCTGAACCTAAATTTTAACTAAAAATGAAAGGTAATATTTAAAAAAAATATATATTTTTGCCCAAACTTTTGGAAATTTTTGATTATGACTTGTAAAATTTCAAAAAATAAATAAATAATTTAAAAAAAATTAAACAAATTTAGGTTCAGGTCATAAATATAAACCAGACAAACAAGTATGAAAAGTTTTACGGAAATATATAAGAAACTTTCTGAGATATCATGCGCGCAAAACGAGAAAACCGAAGAAACCGGCACCTGAGAAAAAGAGGCTTAAAAAGCTGCTGTTAACATAAATCTCTATGGGGAAAGTTTACGCATTTTTACAATAACTTGAAAATTTTTTGGCGTATGGTAATAAATAAGGTATTAAATTGTTCAGAATTAAAATATGCATAACATATAATTTTTCCAGAAAGTCGAAAATTTTGAAGGTTAAGGGTCCTTAGACCCCTTAAGCACTGAGCGTATGCATCTATGCAGGTACCTATGTATCTATGTAGTCATCTATATTCAAGTTTTTTTCTCCCGAACGGCAGTGAACTGACCATGGAACCAGGTATCGATAAACTCGTAATCTTTACGTCTTTATGGTTGGCTATTTAACATAATCCTCGATAATAATTAGCGGAGATATCAAATAAAAAACTATTAATCATGACACTTAGATTTCGACATAAAACCCCTCTTTTTCGAAGGCTTTCCTGAATTCAAATTATTATTCAGTGCTTCATTTCAACTTTCCGCAACAATGCTTTTATTAAAATTTATAGCTTGAAGAAAATCATTGAGAAGAAAAATCTGTTGCCATTTTTTCTCTCGAATATGAGCAAATAGAATTCTGGGCTTTGTTTTTAAAGGCTTCTCCTGTAATCGGGGGATTTACTTTTTGGTTATTTATTCGAAATCTGCCGCAAAATTTTACTGATTTTTTATTTTGTTCAAGCCTGATTGTTTAACACGCGTCACTTGACATAACTTTTATTTTCAAGGTGGACCGTGCAAAGCCATGCGACGTAGCTAGTTATCATTTAATTGTCGTAAAAGGAAGTCATGTAATGCACACATCAGCGCGTTTTTTATTCTGCTCTTGTAATTCTCTATGAAAAAAAAAAACTGTTATATACGAATAATGACTAATAATAGTGATTAGTGCAGACTGGTTTCAAATTGCAATTATGCACTGTGCTTCATCATAGAGAACAAATGAATGTTTTCAGTTAAAAAGTCACAGAAATAAATCTTATGCAGTAATGTGCTACCATTATTTATTTTACTGTTCTGTTAAATAATTTTAATCTGTTGTTACTCAAAAACCAATTTTCATTATTTCAGTTTTGCAAAGCTATATGGTTCTTTAAACGACATCAAATAAATTTTACAAATTTCAGATGTCAGTGTATGTAAAAGCCCTTTTAGATTCATTTTTCATCAAAAATACAATCTGATTTCAAATCACATTTTTTTCAAAATTTCACTTCATCATCGTAAAAAAAACTAAATTCTTCGAAATTGTAAATGGTGTTTCTATTTATTTATTTATTTATTTATTTATTTTGCACCATACTTCAATTGAAAGAGAAAAAAACTGCACTGCATCCAAGATAGTTTGAGCCTTACATGCACAAAATTTAAAAACTTCTTAACATTACGATGTGGATTCTTCTCTTTTCAATTGTGAAACAACGGCTGGATCAAATTTAACAAAATTTAACATACGAAGTTAAAGGATGGTGGTGATTACAAATCTATGACAAAAAAGTAGGGGGTTGTCATTGAAGCTTTTAAAGTTGGAGCTCATTTCAATATAAAGACTACTCCTTAACCATATTTAAAAAATGGAAGTTTATAGAGATCATCATTCCTGAAAAGTTGAGACATTTCATACGTCTGTAGTGTAAATAGTCTTAAATATGGTTTTTCGTTAAAATTCTCTCCCCCCCCCCCCATGTTGTTGTTGTTTCTCATCCCCGAGATCCGTAGAGTTTGATCAGATCCATGAATCCATTCATCTTAAGGAAGTCCAAGACCAGTAAAGGATCACCAAACAGGTTCCGTCTGGTGAGCCCCAAACAGGATAAAATGTGGGCAGGAGAGACCTATGCAGATGAACACTTAGTGCAAAGTTCGAACTGTTTAATACCATTGGCAAAAGTCATTGTTGATGATGTCCACTAAAGAGACGGGATTCTCCCTCATAACTGTGCTGACGTGCTCTTTATTTTATGATTATGTGACAAGTATTATCATTTTTTTCCTTTAAAAACAAACATTTTCAGTTAAACAAAAGCGTTTCACTAATCTCCATGAAATTTTGAAATATCTTTGATACTAGGCACGAATTTGCATTAATAATTGTGTTTCAAAAATATTAACCTAAGAGGTTTTTGTTCAGAGCAAGGGAAATAAAAGTTATACGGTAAAAGACAGTCAGATAGAGTTTTAACAACATAACACTATATGAACAAAAGTATTGGGACACTTTCAAAAATTCACATTTTTAAGGATTTCTCAAGAAAAAAGTGACTAATTGTTTTGTAACGTTTGTCACATAAAATTTATGATGCTCCAGCTGTCGTTTTCCAACTAAACATCATCCTTGCGTATCGGGGATGGGATCAGTAACAAATTGAGGTACACAAAAAGGTTTTTTGATCGTCATTTATCGTAAATAGCTGAGAATAAGTTGTAAATTTCAGAAATTAGTTTGATTTACTTTGAACAATTATTTTACATACTTTCGAGACAGTATCATTGATATTCACAAAGATATAGATAAGCATTTCTTTCAAAACTACGAATTTTATTTGAATCTTTTTGGCTCATAACCACGCAGTTTTCCATCAAAGCATACCAAATTTTCATAAAATTTGACAAAACTTTTATAATTGTTTAATAATGTGACACGCCGCGAATGCGGGCCCGTCATTTAGGGCGGGCAATCTCCCCCCGCCCTCCGGTCTTGGAAATGTAATGCTTTCAGTACATATTAATGGGCGTGGTTTTTCTTGCTTATTGAAAAAATTTGCATTGAGTAAGCACCCTTTGCCCCCCCCCCCCCGCCCCGGGAAAATTCGAAATGACCGGCCTGAATACAAAAGAGAAATATAATTTGCGAGTCTTACTTCAGAAACTTGAAATCAAGCGCTTCCTTTCATTCGATCTTCGACTCAGATTCAATTTCCAGAAAATGACTCCAGAAATGTAAGCAATCAATTTTCGATCACACCCGGCAATGAGCTACAACCTGTCTAAAGAGATTTATTTCACAAGCGGCTGAAATTGTTTTCCAACTGCGACTTGCTTCAATGATCACAGTAGGTAAACAGCATGTAGGAAAAATAAATGTTGAATGAATTGCTGAAAAAATGTCGAGCTTCAAGTGCAAAAATAATAATAATGATAATAATAATAATAAGAGACGGAATTAAGCTTTAAAGCTTCTCATGCGCCTCTAGCTTAACTGAAGTTTTTTTTTAAAAGAAATTACTTATAATACTTAATCTGCAGTAAAATCATTTTAACATTTCTCATAGCATTTATCATGTTAATATTTCTTTCGACAATGAAAAAGATAATGACTACTTTATAATTAAAATCAAAAAGAAAAACAGCAGTGCTCTTTGCTGTTATTGAAAACTGGAATATGCTCTTAAATTCAAATTAGAGAAAAGATTCGAAAAATAAATAAAAAATTAACAAAAAAAAGATGACACAACAACCGAGAGATGGTTTGATTTTCACTCAATATACTTTATACTAAAATTGTTCAGTTTCTTTTTGTTTTTACTTTAAAAAATTTTCATCAGATACAAAATATTTTAATTAGAGCTTCTTTGAGGCGTCTTAGGCCGAACATTTAAGTAACCCGGTCGAAATGTTGTTTTAGAGGGGAGGGGATGTTAAAATTATTTTATTTAATACATACTTTCTTGTCACAATATGGGTGTTATATTTTAATACAGCATGATTTACTTCATTTAAGTGCACCATAGGTTTTTCGTGCAGCTGCAAAAAAAAAAAAAAAAAAGTGCGCCTCCCTTTTTTTTTTCTGAAGTTATTTTTAAACCAATGCAATTTGATTTCAATGCGGCGAGTTGGGGGGGGGGGGGGATAGTAAGCAAGTTTTTCGGGGGGATAAGTTTGCGAATGCCTCAAGTTGAATTTTTAGAGTCGAAACATTAAAGAACTGAAACGTTAATTCTTTAAAGCGTCAAATTAATGAAATGGGTTCATTAGTCACACTATTGCTCCGCTTATCATTTCTTATATACTACATGCCTATGCCTACATACGTATTTTTCTTTTTGGAAATGAGAGACTAAAAGAGAAAAACCAATAACGGGAAAATCCTACCAAATGTAATGCTGCATGAATGGTGCATCCCCTAGCGAATGGATGACGTAGGGAACTACCATCTTTCCCACAACATTGTAGTCACAAGTTGCAGCCTCTTGATAAGAGCGTATATGGCCCACTGAAAAAGTATGTTAATTTCGCCTGTGATCCTTGAATTTGGCATAATCCAGGAAAAACAATGACGAGTTACGACGTACCAATGGTGGTAACAGTTGCTTTACCACAAGCAGAAAAGCACCACTGACATTATTAATGATTTCAAGGAAACTGGAGTATTTCCTTTCAATCCAGACATTTTTCAGGACTGTGACTTCATACCAAGTTTTATCTCTGAGCGGATAAACATCCGATTTCCTGGATCCATGTGTGAATCTGTTTGTCCCAGCAGGCAGCCCTATGTTGGAAAAAAATGAAGTAAAGCTGTATGTACCAGTCCTACAGCGATGTTCTCATCAAATTTTTGAAGCTTGAGGATATACGCCTCCATTCAGTAACTCAGATTTAGAATTTCCTACTGAAGATAGCGCTGTGTCTCAGCTAAACCCACATATATCTCTGAGCATTTCTCCAGATCATATGCGACCTTATCTAAAGGCAAGAAGAGAGAGTAGTATCAAAAGAGTAGGAAAATTGAAAGAGGTCTACTACAATACTCATTGATAGAAGTGAGAAAGGAAGAAAAGAATCACAGCATAAAAACTCAAATCAGCACAAAAAGTCCCCTAAACATACAAGAAGTCTCTAAAACGAAGAAAAAAAGGAATGTAAAACCAAAAGAAACATAAAAAAGAAGAAAGGAGGCAAATAAAATAGTTCAGTTTACTCAATATTTGCGTTTTTTAGCATTTACTTCTAAAATAAATCTTTTATATGGTGTAATATACCTAATTTTATAGCAATTATAATACAAAATACAACTGTCGCTTTTTATCACTCATTGGTAAGTTTACTTGATTATTTAAAACATCATTTAAGCTTTATGATGTGAAATTTTCTGCGTCTATTTTGAATTTTTCTCAACTCGCTAACTTACCCCACACGACTCGCCAACTCACCCCGTGGCGGGGCACGTGTGCGAACTCAGCGAAGTTTCGCAAAATATTGCGTAAAAAATATACAAAACAAAAATACGACTTTAATTGCTGATACGAAACAGGTTATCCAAGCAATAAAAAAAATCTACTTCATCTACTACATTTTTTTTTTAAAGGTTTACATTTACAACGTTTAAAAAAATAAAGTTTAAAAAGTTCGCCAACTAGCCTCTGTTTCCCCTACTCCTTGCCTAATAGGTCCGACCTTAGCTTGTTCGACGTAATTTGCCTCTAGAAAGTCCTATAATGAAGTCTAGCAGTAATCTGCCAACATACCTGCTCCCTACTTTTCTTGATACATCTTTTTACTATCAAAATGTCCTGATAACGAACCCAATACGTTCATCGCTATCAGGGCCAAAGTTTTTGGGGAAGAAATCCAAGAGTGAAGAATGCATTTTAAGAGACATATTGCAGCCTAATTCTCCAAATGATTTCAAAATCTCACCCACTATATCTCTGAAACTTTCAGGTTTCTTGTTTTTGTTTCATATGAAGTTTTCTACTACATCCTTGAAAGAAACACATTCTCGTTGTCCTAAATCGTGTTCCTTTAAAAAGGCGTTATTTCAAAAGTACTTCAGTTTGTAGTCCTACGAAAACACTTTCTAAAATTTTTGCATCACTAAATTTGGGGAAAGTTCTCTTTCAAGACAAAGAACACTGCCATATTTGTCCGTGGCTTTCACAATTTTTTTCATTAGAAACAATTTTTAACCCCCGACACACAAAGGAAGGGGTTATAAGTTCGACGTGTCTATTTGTGTGTGTATCTGTTTGTGGCACTTTAGCGCCTAAACGGATGGATCGATTTTGGAAAAAAAAAAAAAATTTCGTTCGAAAGGAGAGTTGCTCGAGAGTGTTCTTAGCTAGGTTGCATCTTTGGATGACATTAATTAACGAAGATATTAATTAAAAACCTCTAAACGTTTTCCCGCGATTTTCGCATTGAAAACATAGTTAAAAATTTTTAAATTTAATACCAAAATAAAGAGAATTTTTTTCCGCGTCTGATAGAATGTGTTTGGAACGCCCATGTTTCATAGAATTTGAACTACAACGCTTTTTTAAAGCAAATTTTAATAACGGCTTAGCCTTTATTCATGTGGTTGATAACCGAATTCATTGTTGGCCGACAAGAAAATTAAAAGCAATGATTTAAAATTTTTACCTGTTGCCAGTTTCTATTTAACAGCAAATAAAATACTTGACATTGATTTTCTTTACTAATAATAAAGCTGAAAGTCTCTCTGTCCGGATCTCTGTCTGTCAGGATCTCTGTGACGCGCATAGCGTCTAGACCGTTCAGCCGATTTTCATGAAATTTATCACAAAGCTAGTTTGTAGCATGGGGGTGTGCACCTCGAAGCGATTTTTCGAAAATTTGATTTTGTTCTCTTTCTAGAACAAATTTATCATAAGATGGGACGAGTAAATTACGAAATTATCATAACGTGGAACCGTAACATGGGTACAACCCAATTGGTGAGAAAATTCACCACACATTATTTGTAAATATACAGGCGAACCAAACGATCTTTTAATTTTTCTAGTACAGGCAAAGCCGTGAGGGTACCACTAGTTAATAATATAAGGCTTTTAAAATGATTTTCAATTTTCCCTCTTGATTTTACAGTTGCGACTCAGTCGGGGTTTGTTTTAATTTTTAATTTTATCGTTGCTTGTATGTTAAGAGTACCGCATAACATTTTCATACTGTAATTTGCCTGAAAACTGTCTTCGTGTGTTCGTAACTTTCTTTCATATTGGTTGCGAAATTTCTCCCGAGATCTATTGCCAGGGTTGCCAGAATTAAGAACAGTAAATACGGGACAGGCATCAAGGAGTAAAAAAAGGGAGGGGGGAGGGACATTTTTGAGACGTCTATTCATGATAAATCTGAAAAATTCAACCGCAACGAAGCATTAAACCTCGCAAAATGTCGCCTATCAAAGTATAAAAACCGTTTTCATTGCGATAGACAACGCATGCGCAGAGATATATTTCCAACATGAGTCAATAAGCTAAGAAGAAGCAACCATTTGGTTCCTCATAGTCTGCCGCCAAAACAAAAACATACCAACCAAATCAAAAGGAAAATTAATTTTTGCGTTTGCTGCCACATGATTTTCGTATTGCTCTTTATTTCACATTTTTTGTTTTACTTAGTTCTTTTCCCTTAAAATAACGTCTCGTTCTGTAAAATATTGTTATCAGCCAGAATACGGGACTTTAGCCGTCCCGTATGGAAGTTCCCCGGGACGCGAGACAATTTTTCAAAATACGGGACTGTCCCTTGAAATCCGGGGACGTCTGGCAACCCTGTCCATTGCGGTAATCTGATAGGGATTTCTGTTTAGCAGGGGTCATCAAGTGCGGAGGATAGTCGTTCGAGGTCTGTCAGGGCCCAACTAACTAAAAGTGAGGCCCTAGGTGCAAAATATTTTCGAGGACCCCAGAAGACTCCATAGTCAGGTCGAAACGCATTTTTGGCTGACCCCTCTGTCTATTACAGAACTATGTAAATCATTTATCATGTGCATTCATGAATCCCCTTTGGGGTATCTCATAATCGTGACATGGTAAATTCGCTTCTGGCAGAATGAATAAAAATTCTTCTTTAAGGAAATTCTTTTCCAACAGAAAAGTCTTTTTTTATTATTATTATTACTTTAAAAATACATGTATTTTTTTGTAAATTTGTAATGCTATGTAATTTTTGTTAAGTAATTTGAGACTCCTTAGGAAAATGGGGGGCCCAGGCCTAGTTGGCCTGTGTGGTAATCAGGCCCTGGTTTACGATACTTTGCACGCTACTTTTAACAAAAAAATGACCCTTGGTTTAAGATGTGGCAGGGTAAAAAAAATCACATAATTTTTTTCTGATTAAAAACCGTGTTGCTGATCGAAACCCATAATGAAAAAAAGCATAATAGACTGTTCATATTATAATAACAAAAACACTTTACCTGATGATACAGCAGATATAGAAATCCTCATGCGAATGCACTTCAGGATAAGTAAAAGACATGCGTGAGACAAATCGTGTGTTTACCAATGTAATCAATACATATTCATATTCAGTAATGAGTTTTTCCCGTACTGAATATGCACTTATGTAAGCTTGCCAGACGTCCCGGTTTGAACGGGACAGTCCCCGGTTTTCAGAAAAAATCCCGGTGTCCCGGGCAGTTTACTTCACGTCCCGATAAACTTAAAAACAGATGACCAAAAAAAGTCTAAAAACAATTAACTACGAAGGATCACTTACGTTGGATAATTATTAATTACTTTGCCATTTGAAACATTGGCTTGTAAAATTAATGTTGGATTAGCTTGTGAGATTTTTACAACAAGATTAACTCCAAAATGTTGCTCAAATTTGAATACCTCATTCAAAGTATTTTTTCTAACGAATGTAACTTATAAATATTAACACGTAAGAAATAAAATGATTAAATTCATCTCCTCGTGTAATTTAATTACTACCCCTGGTTTAGGTTCATTATTAGTTACCATTTATTCACAGCATTGACAATGAACTAAAAAACCAGCCGGAGGTGTGTACCATTTTGAAGACTCGCGATGCTGTGGGGAGGGGGGGGGGGACATTTTGGTGTCCCGGTTGAACATTTCAGAAATTTGGCAAACCTACACGTATGTCAAGTGCGTTTCCTACTTAGGACAGATTCAGTAAAATTTTACTCAAACAATAAAACCGAGTGCTTTAATTTTACCTCTCTCTCTCTCTCTCTCTCTCTCTCTGTCTTTGATTTTGTGAAACATCGTTTTTTAAAGTACTAAAAGGATGGAAGTAACATACATTTATGTAGAGATTTTAAAATACGTGTTACACTTTTGAAATTTTTGTCTTAGCTTCAACAAATTTTTAAATCAGGAATAAAAGGAACAACAACAACAACACTAATAATAATGATAAAAATAGAAATAATAATAATAATAACAATAATAATACTAACACGAAGAATAAAAGTAATATTATTGCGAAGAACTTACCCAAAACCTTTCTTTTCTTACTCCTAGCATGTTTCTAAATGGAAAGTAAATTTTTTATGAAACTAGACAATGTATAATGCAGTTTATAATAAACGTATATGTAAAAGAGCGAACCAAAAATACGCGTGAGAGTGTAATGCAGCTCCTCCAAAATTATTCATTTTCCTCAAAACTTGGAGAAAAAGGCGTTAAATATCAAACTGCATTAATCATTCTTTCTACAAACTGTGAAAGCAAAAGAAAAAAATCGCCATCAGACCATGACAAAATCTCAGTACGTACAAGATTAGCAGTTGACTTTCGAGAAAATGAAATGGTTCAATGAACTGGAATTACAGAACATATCTGCAATGATTCTTTATTCAGACGCTATTATTTTTCATTGAGTTATATCAATTTATTGCTCCATCAATTTATTGTTCAAGATACATCCTTTCAAAGAAAAAAAAAATACAATGCAAAATAAAAGCACTTAGGTGCATCTGTATACTGATTAAAATATTAAAGAAATGTTTGTATTTCTCCAAGCTTTATTCTTTTTTCCTCAGAAAATTATTGTTTCCATGGGTGCTCCTCCCCCCACCCCTCGAGCAAGGGTGTACCCCCTAAAAATCGCGAAAATCTTCCCCAGAAGCAAGACCCCCTAAAAAAGAAAAAATACCCCTCAAAACAACTCCCCTAAAAATTTTCAATGGCGCTATCTGCGCCATGATCCCCCCCCCCCAGATGGACACTCCTGTTGATGCGCTTACGTCTTTCTCTAATAACATTTTGTGTTTTCCTGTCCTTTCAAAGCCAAATAAAAACTGTAACCTTATTTATTTTTAAAGCTAGTATGTTGTGGCTATCACGAAACTTTCTTTTATATCATTCCTATGAATTCTAAACCTCCTCATTCTTGACTGGGTACTGGGAAGCAATATTCCCAGCAAAAATAAAATTACACACACAAAAACTTGACGACCGCCCCAATTTCCGAACTATCGCAAAAGCAAACCAAAGAGCAAAAATTCAGGGTGCCCATCTAGGAGGGTTATGGTGCAGACTCCGCCATTAACATTTTTAGGAGGAAGGTGTTTTGAGGGGTATTTTTCATACTTTTAGAAGACGCTTTAGCTTTGGTGAAGGATCTTAGCGATATTTAGGGTGGGCACCACTGGAAAATTGAAAGTTATTTTTAAAGCCTTGCTTGAATTAATGTTTTATTTGTTAAAAAACATAAGATGGCAACAGTTACAAATTTTAAAATCATTAAGATAATATTATTTCCGATCATTTCCGAACAATTAAAATCACGCGAAATACGCAGACGAAAGTCTATTACGATTTATCATTCATATTGTTGCATTAATAAAGCTATTTTTATTCGCACGAAAAAAAAACAGCCCCCCTAGGAGTGATTGGCGCCAAAATGGAACCAACGTTTGTTTACACATAGGTTCACATTTATTGCAAATTTCATCCAGAACGTAGCATTACTTCTTGAGATATAGCACTCGCAATGAAAAAGAAAGAACGTTCGATTGCACCACCCCATAGCACTCGCAATGAAAAAGAAAGAACGTTCGATTGCACCAACCCCTTTTCAGCTATTGACGCCAAAATAGAATCAGTTTTTGTACTCTCTAAGGGCTACTTGTCGATAAATTTTTGTTTCATTCCGTTCATTATTTCTTGAGAGATAACAGTCACAAATGACGACAAAAAACTTTCTATAGCTCAGCCCCCGTTTGAGCTATTAGCCACCAAAATTGAATCAACACCTGTACATGTTAGGGGCAACATGTGAACCAAATTTCGTTTGATTCTGCCAGTTACTTCTTGGGGAATAGCATGCACGAATAATTCAAGAAACGTTTCATTGCTCCACCCCCCCCCCCCCTTGAAGGAATTCGGGCCAAAATACAATGGGCACAAGTTCGCATAGGGGCACATATGTGTATCAAATTTCGTTTGATTTTATGCTGTAATTTTTGATGTAGAACGGCCACAAAAAAACCAATCACACACACACACACGGTCGAAATGGACTCAGCACACCTCAAAGCGTTCGAGACTGTCAAAATTCGAAAATTTGCACGAATCCAATATTATCTTCTATATATTAGATACAGAAGAAAATAAAAAATGGATATTCTCGAGGAAAATTTTCTCACCCATTTTCAGCAGATGAAGGATTTTGAGGCAAACAATTCTTTGCAATTTGAAATATTTCGCCAAATGAATAAAAATACAATAAATTACATCAATAGTAGCTTTAAAATGTAAAAAAATGATCACGCAACTCTATTGTTTATAGCCAAAGTCGTCAAGCCACCACGTTACTGTAATCCAGCCAATCAGTGAGCTAAGCTAACTCCAACCGATTAGCGTTCCAATCTTTTGAACAAAAACTTTTTAAAACTTCATATATTGCCTAATTTGTTCTCTCCACCAAAGATAAAGATCTTCCATTGCACTGATCTGTTGTGTACAGAACTACCCTGTTGTAATTTATCTGACGAAAATAAACTTTGAGTCGTCTTTAAATTCCATCATTTTTTCCTTTAATAAGATACTGATTAGTTTGATAATCCTTAAAGTATTCTTGACATTGGTGCCAAAACTCAGATGGATTTGAGCCGAGAAACAAATGTTGCTTGGTAAGGTACATTTTGATCATTTGGTAAAGAAAACCTAACTTTCTTACTAAGTGACATAGGCTATAATTCGAAAAAATCTGATAAATAGTTCTTTTTTTATTCCAATTTAGGCCCAAATTTCACATAAATTCCCGAATATGGGAGTGAAAAATTACTTGCACTATTAATATTGTATATCGTTAAAAAGGGTAGAATTTTCCGCGTTCTAAACAATTTGTTTCAATGCTCTAACGTGATTGCGGAGGGAGTAGTTTGCGTTTTTAGCTCGAACGTTTTTAGGCTTAGCTGAAATTTAGACACTACTTTCTTCATTAAATCCATCAATAAAAAGTGAATTAATTGTCCCAGAGATATCTTTTTGACCCCATTGGAAAAAGCGACATTTTTTAATCCAGATCTCTCTCGACCTATGGTCAAAAAACTTAGCTTCTACCTTCAAAGGAAAAAAAAGTTACAAACGTTTTTAAATAAAATTCGAAAAATGTCATTTTGATTCAGGTTGTCAACCATTTTATTTTCGCGCTTCCACGGTTACGCTTTTTGAATCCATTGTTTCTTTCCTTATTTTGCATTTAATTTCTTAAACTTATTTTATTTCGTGTTTCCATGGTTACGCTTTTAAAATCCATCTTTCGCATTTTAATTTCTTAAAAGTATTTTAACATCTGTCGTCATTGTTTAAAATTGTAATTTTGCATGTTTTTTTTTTTTTTTTGAGCAATCACGATTGCTTATTGCTTTCATTTGACCATCCTTGATGTCCGGTTCCTTTTTTTAGGATGGACCAGGGCCCTCTGCAGCACCGCCGTCCACCGAAGGACGGAGCTGCTCCTCTGGTCCTAGCCTCCACTCGCAGCACTGTCCACCGGAATCCCCTCCTCCTAGGCGGTGACGTCCATATCCTGCATACACACGATCCTACATACACACACGTCTACAACAAACAAGTCCTTACACACATACACACACGTAACCGCCCAGAAGGAGGGGCAGGCTCGGGAGGACATGAGCCGTTTCTAGAAACAATAGCCTCCAATGAGCCGGGTCCTGTCGCAACTCGTGATTGCGAAAAACATAATTCGAATTCAAAGTGTCAGAATTCCAATTAGATATATATATACACATATACATATATTATCTTTTTTTATTTATTTATATTTTTTATTTTATTTAAGCTTGATTGTTGAATATGTGTCACTTGACACGATTTTTATTCTCAAGGTAGACCGGGCAAAACTGGAAACGCAGCTCTTAATATATAAAGATTTGAAAGCTACTGTTAATGTGATTTTATACTTTTTTGTTAGTTTGGCGAAACATTTATTATTGCCAAAGAAAAAACATCCGCTTCACTCGCAAAAGGGCTGGGTTCCGGTAGTGTGGTCGCTTGGCGCGTTAGGCGCTGAGCAGTTCAGTCTAGTTTTTTTTTTTTTTAAAGCAACCGTAAATGTAATTCATTGTTTTGGAGAATTTTTTTTGAAAGAAAAGAAACTTTTGATTTGTTTCTATTCCTATTCCTATTCAGAGTCACAACTGACTACAACTGTATTTATGTCGATGACTGCATACTAAGTGCCTTGCCACCATTATTTTATATACCGATAGATGGCAGCACCATCACCGGATCGAACAGTTAATGAGAATTTAGAACTAATCCAGGAGCTAATAGCTACCTGGTGCTAGCACCCCCAGAAGTATCGTTTCACTTGGAGGACATTGAGACCACGAGCATATTTAACGTCGCCCAGTCCCCTTTAATGACGACGGTGGGTCTTCGACCATCGAAGGTTCGAACCCAGGACCCTCCGGCCCCGAATCCGACACTCTACCGATCGGGCTACCACGGCCCCATTTGTTTCTATCCGAGCGAAATGTACGACATTTTCTTCTTTCTTTCTGACGATGATTTTTGACTGTCCCACTGGATATTTTTTTTTTTTTTTTGAGCAATCACGATTGCTTATTGCTTTCATTTGACCGTCCTTGATGTCCGGTTCCTTTTTCAGAATGGACCAGGCGCCTCTGCAGCACCAACGTCCACCAGAGGAGGGAGCTGCTCCTATGATTCTAGCCTCCACTAGCAGCACTGTCCACCGGAATTCCCTCCTCCTAGGCGGTGGCGTCCATGTCCTGCATACACACACTCCTACATACACACACGTCTACACACAAAAAAGTCCTTACACGCATACACACACGTAACCGCCCAGGAGGAGGGGCAGGTTTGGGAGGACATGAGCCGTTTCTAGAAACAATAGCCTCCAATGAGTAGGGTCCTGTCGCAACTCGTGATTGCGAAAAACGTAATTTGAATTCAAAGTGTCAGAATTCAAATTATATATATATATATATATATATATATATATATATATATATATACAGTCCAATCACATTAATGTGACCACCACGTGCTTTCAACGTCAGAGTTAAATAACCAATCACAGAAGGCAGGTGGCAGCACAGTGCAGTTGAGCGTATATGAAGGGTGTGTGAGGGCTTCGGAAAACATTTCAACCGTTGGCGTAATGCAGAAACGAAGTGATTTATCCGATGTCCAAAAGGGCATGATCATTGGCTTTCGGGCCAAGGGTGGAAGCATTTCCGAAACGGCTGAGTTTGTGAACTGTTCGCGTGCCGCCGTGGTAAAAGTGTACCGTGCATGGCAAAATGGGACTGTCCAAAATCAGCGACGTGGCAAATATGGTGCACCACGGGCCATAGATGACAGGGGCGAACGACGGTTGCGGAGATGCGTTCGGGCAGATAGACGGGCTACCGTTGAGCAACTGACCACCAAAATGAACCAAGGGGCTACCAAAAGTGTCTCCCAAACTACTATTCAGCGAACATCGCTGCGTCTGGGCCTCCGAAGCAGACGCCTGGTTCGTGCACCTATGCTGACTGCTGTTCATCGACGACGAAGGGTAGAATTTACACGCCAGTACAGCAGCTGGATGTCCACTGAGTGGCGACAGGTAGAGTTTTCAGATGAATCGCGTTTTATGCTCCATCGCACAGATGGACGTTGGCGTATAAGGCGTGAAACCTCTGAAAGGAACCACCCTGCAACCATTGCCGAAACGGTCCAAGCTGGAGGCGGGAGCATTATGGTCTAGGGAATGTTTTCCTGGCATTCTCGGGTTCACTGATCATTGTGGAAGGCACGATATGGATCAATATAAGTACGCATCTGTCCTTGCGGACCATGTTTACCCCTACATGCGAATTGTTTTTCCTCAGGATGATGGCATCTTCCAGCAGGACAATGCGAGGTGCCATACAGCTGCCATCGTACGTGCGTAGTTCGAAGAGCACCAGGATGAGTTTAAACCCAATCGAGCATCTGTGGGACCATCTCGATCGAATTGTTCGCGCCATGGATCCTCAACCACGTAATCTAGCGCAGTCGGCCACGGCATTAGAGTCGGCATGGCTCAACATCCCAGGGAACACCTTCATGGACCTAAGTGACTCGCTTCCTGCACGTCTCGCAGCAGTCCGCTCTGCGAAAGGTGGTTATTCTGGCTTTTGACTGATGGTCACATTGATGTGACTGGACTGTGTATATATATAGGAATTTTTTTTTTTGGATTGTGTTCTTTTCATTTATCATATCGGGAGCGAATTTTTAAGTAAGCTTTTTCTTCTTCCTTTTTTTTTCGTTAGACGGATGGATGATGATAGCGTGGTTGCTGGGCGAATTTAGCGATAAACAATAGAGTTGCGGAACTTTTCACATCGCATCAGAGGGGGGAGGGGGCGTCAATTTTTTTTTTTTTTTTTTATTCAACGGACTTTCATTAAATTTTTGCACGGGCATCGCTGTGCGGATACTGCTAGTTTGATATAAAATAGAGAAGTTAGTAAATTTAGAATTCATTTTACGATTTAAAAAAAGAGAGAGAATAGTTTAGAAGTTGTTTTTAATTTGGGGTTGGGTACCTCTTGCTAAAGTTTCTGCATTCTACTTGGTGAATAAATATTGCAGTAACCTATTCACATAATAATGACTAAAGCAGGGGTGCCGTTGGGGGAAGAGGAAGTGGGGGGAGGACTACACTAGCGAAAATTTCAAACGAAGGCATTTTAAAATAATTTCAGTCTCAATTTAAGGGAATCCATTTTCGGGGGGGGGGGGGGCTCTGTAAAATTGTAAGAAGGGATGCTATCGCCCTTAAGACGAATCTTCTTCACTAAAGTTTTTGCATAGAACAGCCAGCGGTCATTTTGTTAATTAAATGTTTCAGTATTTTTAACTGCAAGAATACCGACCCCGGGCCGGAGGGGGGGGGGGGTTAATGGTTCATGGTACACTATTGATTTTTTATAGAAGTTTCAAAATGATTTCAGTCTCATTATTGGGAAAAAGCACTATACTGGGGAAAGCCGAGTAAAATCGGGGGGAGGGGGGTATTTTGGGCCATTACTCTAGGGGAAATATCCATAGAGCAAACTATCAGCATATTTGTTTCTGTTACGAAGAAAATCAGTCGACCATCTCGATAAGTAAACATTTCAGCAATTTAATTCTAATTATTTTACTAAATCGCGAGGAGGGGGGGGGGATATGGCTCTGTTAATGCCATTCAAATTTTTACACAGAGCGCTTTAAAAAGATTAAAGTCTTATTTTTGGGGATAACATTTCTGAGAGTTGGGTGCTTCGTAAAATTTGGGGTTGGGGATGGGTTGCGCGTTTGCTCTGGGGGGCGGGAGGGGGGCACTCATTGCGAAACCATTTACAATTTTCGAAATCTATCGACCATCTCGGAGAGTAAATGTTCCAGTAATTAATTTTAATAACTGCAGCTAAAGCTAAAACAGGGATGCCAAGGTGAGGGGGGGTGCAGATTAGGTATTTAAAAACTATTTAAGTGTCATTGGGGATTTTTTTTTGGCTGCAGTGGGGCTTCGTAAAATTTGGGGGGAGGGAGGACTGCTCTGCCGTTGTGGGGGAGGGAGGGCACACCAAAGTTAAATCTGCATATTTAGATCTGCAATAAGAAAAGCTATAGGTCATCTCGATAAACCAGCGATTCGAGCAATTTACTCTTAGCTGCGCAGAGGGGGGAGGGGTTCATGACGCAGACTACATTATTGAAATTTTTAGAAGAAATCAAAGAGCTCCATTTCTTAAGTTTCTCCTCGTATTATTTTATAAGTAGGTGGGACTGATTTTGATTCACCATGCCGGAAAATGTTAATGATCAACTTTGATGTATCCATTAAAATATTTTAAAAGTCTTTCATAAATTTTTTATGAAATGGGGATAAACAACATTAGCTCATAAAGTTCGTCCTCAAGAATCGCGGGGAAACCAGCGGCGTTTAGCACACTACTCTTTTCTAGGCACTTTATATGTCTAATAAATTCATTAGTGCTGCCATCTAGTGTGCGTACAGGAAACTCTTACATTATGGAAACGTCATAAACGTTATCCCGTTTGGGATAAGAAAAAGTGCCGAATAAATTCTTATTTTCTTCAGTCCAAAGAGTAAAATGTACTCAGAATACCTACACAACCTAGATAGTAGTTACCAATTTTAGTCATTCTCGAAATAGCCTACTTTTTTCGATATAACAGCTTAACTGTTTTCTGCACGGAATCCCCCCCCCATTTCAAAATACTATAAACTCGTGGATGTTTTGACAGATACATTTTTTTCGATAAAAAATTAGCTTAAAATGATAGCATTATCAAGGAATTCATTTTCAAAGTTTTTAATACTGTATCCAAAACAGTGTTTACATAAAGAAATCAAACCATGCTTAATAACGTGAAACTTAGTGTTGTTTTATTTCTCGGAATCTTAATATATTCGATAGCTTTGCAAGGTCCTTTTGAGAAGAATGTCCACGAAAACTACGATATTCAATCAGCTCCAGTCCCCATTGTAATATGGCATGGTATGGGTGACACTTGTTGTGATCCTATGAATATGGGGAAAATTATAAAGTTCCTACAGCAGAGTATTCCAGGAGTCTACGTAAAGTCTTTGAAAATCGGTTCAAATTTCTTAGAAGAAATGGTGAACGATTATCTAATGAATGCAAATGATCAAGTTGAATTTGCTTGTAATCTGATACATAGTGATATGTTGTTGAAAAACGGATATAATGCAATTGGATTTTCTCAAGGGAGTCAGTTTCTTCGAGCCATTGCCCAAAGATGCCCAAATCCTGCAATGAAAACTTTAATTACATTTGGTGGACAGCACCAAGGCGTTTATGGTTTTCCTAGATGTCCTTCAGAAAATGTAACATTGTGTGATTACGTACGCAGGTTACTTAACGTCGGAGCTTATGTTGGTTGGATCCAGAAGCACTTGGTTCAAGCACAGTATTGGCATGATCCTCTTCATGAAGATGAATATAAAACTAAAAGTATTTTTTTAGCGGACATCAATAATGAGCGTGTTAAAAACAAAACTTACAAAAATAACTTGAAACGGCTTGAGAATTTTGTGATGATCAAGTTTCTTCAAGATCGAATGGTAGATCCCAAAGAATCCGAATGGTTTGGATA
The DNA here is from genome assembly GCF_026930045.1 of Uloborus diversus. Taxonomy (NCBI): domain Eukaryota; kingdom Metazoa; phylum Arthropoda; class Arachnida; order Araneae; family Uloboridae; genus Uloborus; species Uloborus diversus. The sequence continues at coordinate 94,579,677 of NC_072735.1, forward strand.
TTACAAACCAGGTCAGTCCAATGATATTTTGAAGCTCCAAGACACAAAATTATACAAAGAAGATTGGCTTGGATTAAAGGAAATGGATCAAAAGGGTAAACTTCATTTCTTACAAATTGATGCTGATCATCAAATTATCAGTTTAAAATGGTTTAAGGAAAAGGTGGTTGACAAGTTTTTAGTGTGAATATGCATCTTTAAGACATTGTTATGTACTAGAGAAAGGAATTAATCTTTTATGAATAATTCATTTTTTCCATCAGTTGTTTTAATTATGTTTATCATTTGAAAATTAAAATTTGTAAAAATTTTATATTCAAAGCATTCAAATAAGTACTTTTTACTTTTCATTTAGCAATTTATAGCTGAAAAGCTATTGTAGATGATAATTTGTATTTGTTTATAATGTAAGTTAGTTTTGAATTGCCTGAGATGATTAAGCAAAGTTAGGTGAACGTATAATGTTGTTTCAAAAATATCATCTTAGGTAATTCCAAACTCAATTACATTTGGAACAATGAAAATTCACAATATAGGTATAAAGAAATTTCGTTATAGTAAATTTCATTATAGTTGTAGTATATTAAATAATTTTTCTGGTCCCTTGTACTTAAAATCGGATTGGACTATATAAACATAAAGATAGTTCAAATATATTTTACGTTCCCATGTTATTTCATCTATCTATGAAGAATTGAATCCTAATGCTGTGAACTTTTTAGGACTTGAACAAATAAATATTTTTTTATTAAGTGTATCCTTGTGAAAATTCTTGTAAATTAGCATAAAATGAAACAAGAAGAAATTGTTTACCAAAACAATGTACTGAGCTTGTTACGTTCACATGACATCTGATAGATATTGGTTGATGTTTGATTTCGGTTGTCACAGCATAGGCAGTGGCGCAGCCACGGGAGCATGGGCGGATTTATGGGGGGTCAGAGGGGGGCAATGCCCCCCCAGTTTTGGGAAGACTATGTAGTAACAACACATCTTCCAAGAATTAAAAAAAAAGTTTTATTATTTTTTCTTTTTTCAATAGTTCAGAAGGGCATGGGTGGATTTATAGGGAGGGGGGCATAGGGAGCAGTGCTCCCCCAGTTTTGGGACGACTTTATATAGTAACAACACATCTTCCAAAATCTTAAAACAAAAAAATCATAACTTTTTCTTTTTTGAATAGTTTAATGAAAATGAAGAGAAAAGCGAATGTCGTTTTCTGATGGGAGGAAAGAAAAGGGGGGAAAACGAACATTAAATACAAATAACACAGCTGTCACTGGGGTGCTGAAAATGTGTCTAAATTCACTATTTTGGACTGAAAACCATTTGGGCAAGTATATGAATGAAAATATAGGCTAAACGAGCTATACATTAAACTGCAACACTTACAATATTTGACTATTATTTTAACAAATTAGAACTTAAAGCAAAGGGCAAAAATCTCCCTCCCCCTAATTCGCGCTAACAGAACGATCTACTTGTTATGATTTGTGTCCACATTTAAAGTATTTGTGCATAATATTTATGTTCTTAGTAGATTAATTGGCCTTTTGAGAAATTCTAAAAAACATAGTTTTTTTTCCTTCTCTCTCTCTCTCTTTTTAAAGAGAGAGAGAGAAAGAGAAAATAAATACTATCGCAAACTGAATAAATTTCAGTTATCTGAGTGTTCTGATTAAATGAATCTTTTTAATTAGAGGGAGAGTACAATTTTACTTACTTTATAAATACTGTTTAAAAAGTAAGGTAAGTCATAATCATCTAAGTCTAATTGAGTAAGTCCTTGTCATTATTGAAAACTAAATAATTGAGTCCTCAAAAGTTTTGGAAAAATTTGCTGAAATTTTATAAAAGTCTATGAAAACCTAACAAAGATTTATAAAATCGTAAAAATACTTTAACCGTAAAAACTGACGAATTTTCGTGAAAATTACAAAAAATCAGGCAAAAATCTGCAGGTAAGAGTGAATTACAAGCAGGGCCGAATTTGCCTATAAGATAAACAAACTATTGCTTAGGGCCCTTTCTTTGAAGTGGGTCCCTAACTCTCAAAAAAAATTCATGATTCGTTCTTTAAAAAATGGAAATTGCTTGAAAAAACTAATTCAATTTTTAAGTGCTTGAAAATCTTGAATATTTGAAAACGTGTGGCTACAAACCTTAAATTTTAAATTTTCTAACAAATGGTAGAGGGGGAGGAATGCCAAAATATGTCAAATTAAGCTCCTTGCCACATCCTATATTAAAAATGTAAAAATCATGGTTCTCACGTTTGTAACATATTATTTGAAATAAATTTTTGTGACTCACATGTTTCATATTTTGCTATTTATTCAATCCCGAATGCAGTATTTTAGAATTTTTTTTGTATTGATTGCTTTTATCTTACTTCTGCATATTGTCAATCTGTTTATAACACGGAAAAAAATAGACACTACTTCTATTTCTTTTCGTTTTCTGCCCTACTTGCAATTGAAGAAAAGTTGTTGTCATGAGAAATCTATGGTTTCTTTTAAATTTAAAATAGCTATTTCTTACAAAGTTAGAACAGGACTGTAAAAATTTACAATCAAGTGCTAAAACATCAGACTGGAAAGTACAAATGAAGTGCGTTGAATAATTTTATTTATTCTAGAGTCCTTGAAAATAATTAGATAAGTCTTTGAAAATCCTAAGCAAAGTGAGCTCCAATTACTTCTACACCATATTGTTAATCTGTTTAGCCACGAAAAAAAAATGATACACTTCCTCTATTCCTTTTCGTTTTCTGCACTACTTATAATTAAAAAAAGGTTGTAATGAGAAATCTATAGTTTACTTTTTCTTTCAAACTTAAAATGGCTGTTTCTTACAAAGTTTGAACAATACTGTACAACTGTATAATCTAGTTATTAATTTCTATGTCTATCCAATTAACTTTTATGAGGCTTCAAAATGCAGAATTTTATATCCATTTTACAAAATTTCCTTCGGGGGAGAAACCCCCGGTCCCCTAAAATTTTAGATATTCTATTTCCCACTTAAAAGGGAGCCCTGCGTCACTCTCGATACCAGCTCCCTCTCTTAAGGTCAATTCAAAAAGGACAGCATGAAAACACACAAAAAAGTAAAGCATGTATTTATGCATCACAGGAAACAGACAAAAACATGGGAGTGGGGGGCAATAAAAATGTTGCTCAAAAAAAAAAAAAAAATCCTGCCCCCCCAGGAACTCAGTCCTAAATCCGCCTATGCACGGGAGGGGTTTTGGGGTTAAAACCCCTCCCAGAACACAAGCACATTCATTTCCTCCGTTAAAATCAAGGGAAAAATTGCAGAGTATTTGAGCTTTTCTAAGCGGAATAGGTTTCAACAAAGTATCTTACTGCTTTTAATGATCGGGAAGCAGTCAGAAATTACTTTTCTATTCTTAAATATAAAAGTTGTATTTCATGATGATGTCGCCACTGGTATAAGATAGCTAAAATGGTGTCAATAAAACTCTACAGGGTATCATGGTCCCTCGGCACTTCCATCATTGCACAAATCCTTTTTGGGGACATCTGAAGAGAGGAAGCTTACCGCACCGGATTTTCTAAGGCTTTTAACCAATTCCCATCGAAACTGTTATTAGCTAGCATCTGACAGTCATAAAGACATGAATGTACTTGAGGAGGAAGATTTAAATGATCTCGCGCAAAACACACAAAAAATGAATGTAAGATTAAAGTGAAACTAATAATAAATATTCTGCCCTTTTTCCCACTTTATTCGTTTCATAGTGATATTAATACGAATTATTAATTATTTTTAAGCAGTTATTTTTAATGAATAATTAATGAATAATTAATAATCTGTAGAAATTCTTTGATATTGAATAATTACGCTTTGTAAATGACTTGAAAAGAAAGCAAAAATTTTCGATTTTGAAAACCCCTCCCAGAAAAATTTTCTGGCTGCGCCACTGAGCATAGGCTACTAGGTGTTTCAAATCACATCCATAGTAACAGGGGTGCTCCACTCCACCCCCCCCCCCACTATAAACACCCTCCTCCCTAAAAATTTCAATTATACAATCTGCGTCCTAGGGGGGACACCCAGAGTAAAAGCAAGTTATGTTTTACTTTTTCATTATTAGATTTACAAAAAAACTTTTATGTTTCAGAACTATTATTCGGATGGAAGTTTTTGTTTGTATTTTCAATTAGAAATTGGATAATAGTTTAAAAATCTATCTAGAAACAAAATTTTGGATTTTTCTTTCAAGAAATATTTACAGCAGTGTCATTATGTGTTATAATGCCACTATAAGTTAAATTTATAAGACTTTTCGTTGCTGACTTTGGTTTATGTTTCACTTGTTCAAAGCTGATAATTTATGTTAAATAAAATATTTATGAATGAACAGCAGGAATGCTTAAATTCCTAAATATGATAAATTAATGTAAATTTCATGCACAAAATAGTACTTTGATAAAGCATATAGTCTTCTGAATTTGAGTTTTGAATTTATTCGCAACTCCAACCAACTATAGAGGGCACAGCAGCCACCGTCTAATGGCAGATGAAAAAGGTAAAACAAACACATGCTATAGCATAGAAAATGCTAATAAGCCTAGTAATTTTGTTTGTATGCATGATTTTTTTGCTTTATTCTTTTTAAATTGATTTTTAAAGTCTTGTGGATATTTTGGCCCACGTAGAAAGTAATGAGAATTCAAGACGGATTACTGAACGTCAGAAATTAATGCAAATTACGTAGTTCTAAGCAGCCATTTCCACAATGTTGAATTTGATATTGATCAAGTCTTGATGGAACTACATTTTCATTGTGGCCATTATGACGATTTTACGCACCATATTAACAACATTGTTTCAAGGGCGTATAAGGTTCTGAGTTTTTTTAAACGCAAGACTAAAGATTTTTCTAATGGGCAAGCACTTAAAATGCTTTATTTTTGTCTTGTGCGCTCCAAACTTGAGTACTGCAGTCTTATTTGAAATCCCTATTACAATAATAAATCTAAAACTCTTGAGCAGGATCAATCCAAATCTGTTTATTACTTATGTTACAGAACTAATAATCAAGATTTTTTAACTTATTCTTACTCTCATTTATGTAATATTTATAATGTTCCCACTCTTAAATCAAGCCGTGAACTTTTGTGTCTTCTTTTTTCTATAAGGTTCTACATAATTTAATTGACTGTTCAGATATCGTCAATTCGTTACAACTTGCTGTCCCAAGTAGGACTCTTAGGAGTCCTTCTTCTTTAAAAAAAATTTTTTGCCAGACAGAACTATGATGATAATTTTTGTCTTTTTACATTTTATAAACTTTTTAACATTCATTGTCATGATTAAGATATTTTTAACTTGTCATTTTACAATTTTAAGACTTTATGTTTTAATATTTTAAATGTATAGTTTCTTTTAAAATTGTTTTTTATATTATTGTTGCCTCTGTAACTGGATTCTTTCTGTAGTGTGCAATACTTTAATAAATAATAATAATAAATAAATAATAAGACTGACAAGAATAACAATTAATGCAAGAAAATTTAATTATATGACATTACGAATTATTATCAAAAGAAGAAGTTGATACTTCTTCACCTTGCTTGGCTAGCGCTAATTGTTTTGCATTTGTAGCTGAGTTATTTTTCTGAAATTGCCGAATCAGTTAATTTAAAATTTTTCTGTTTCGTATGTTTCTAATTTCTGAATTATGATTTAATTCTGTGATGCTATGCAAATCATCTACAAAATTCGTGAGAATTTTGTAGATGATTTGTATAGCATCCACCAAATATATGGTGGTAGTTTTCTTTTTAACTGATCTACCATTATTTCTTTTAACTTATCAAATTCTGTAATATTTCTACCATTTTATTCCACTCATGATAAAAAATAAAAAGAGTTTAACTAACATGCGAAAAGGGCAAAGAACCCTTGGCGAAATCTCACCAAGGGTTCTTTGCTCATGGGCGGATTTATGGGGGGGCAGAGGGGGGCAATGCCCCCCCCCCCCCCCCCAATTTTGGGATGACTTCTTGTAGTATCAACACATCTTCCAAAAATTAAAAAAAAAATATTATTTTTTCTTTTTTGAATAGTTCAGAAGGGCATGGGTGGATTTATAGGGGGGCATAGTGGGCAATGCCCCCCAGTTTTGGGAGGACTTTATATAGTATCAACACATCTTCCAAAATCTTAAAACAAAAAAAAATCATGACTTTTTCTTTTTTGAATAGTTCAATGAAAATGAAGAGAAAAGCGAATGTCCTTTTCTAATGGGAGAAATGAAAAGGAAAAAAAAACAAACACTAACTATACAAATAGTACAGCTGTCACTGGGGTGCTGAAAATGTGTCTAAATTCACTATTTTGGACTGAAAACCATTTGGGCAAGTATATGAATGAAAATATAGGTTAAACGAGCTATACATTAAGCTGCAACACTTATAATAATTGACGATTATTTTAACAAATTGGAACCTAAAGCAAAGGAGAAAAAACTCCCCCCCCCCCCTCCCACCCCATTTGCGCTAACAGAACGATATACTCGATCTACTCGTTATGATTTGTGTCCACATTTAAAGTATATTTGTGCATAATATTTATGTTCTTAGCAGATTAATTGGCCTTTTGAGAAATTCTAAAAAACACAGTTTTTTTTCCTTCTCCCCCCTCTCCCTCTCTCTCAAAAAGAGAGAGAGAGAGAAAATAAATACTATCGCAAACTGAATAAATTTCAGTTATCTGAGTGTTTTGATTAAATGAATCTTTTTACTTAGAGGGAGAGTACAATTTTACCTACTTTATAAATACTGTTTAAAAAGTAAGGTAAATCATAATCATCTAAGCCTAAGTGAATCAGTCCTTGTCATTATGGAAACATAAATAATTGAGTCATCAAAAGTTTTGGAAAAATTTACTGAAATTTTATAAAAGTCTATAAAAGCCCAACAAAGATTGGTAAAATCGTAAAAATCCTTTAACCGTAAAAACTGACGAAATTTCGTAAAAATGACAAAAAAATCAAGCAAAAATTCGCAGGTAAGAGTTACAAATGGGACCGAATTTGCCTATAAGATAAACAAGCTATTGCTTAGGTCCTCTGCTTTGAAGTGGGTCCCTAACTCCCAAAAAAATTCATGATTCGTTCCTTAAAAAATGGAAATTGCTTGAAAAAACTAATTTCATTTTTAAGTGCTTGAAAACCTTGAATATTTGGAAACGTGTGGCCACAAACCTTAAATTTTAAAATTTCAAACAAATGGTAGAGGGGGGAGGAATGCCAAAATATGTCAAATTCAGCTCCTTGCCACATCCTGTATTAAAAATGTAAAAATCATGGTCCTCACGTTGGTAACATTATTCAAGTAAATTTTTGTGACTCACATATTTCATATCTTGCTATTGATTCAATCCCGAATGCAGTATTTTGGAAATTCTTTTGTATTGATTGCTTTTATCTTACTTCTTCTGCATATTGTCTATCTGTTTAGCACAGAAAAAAATACACACTACTTCTATTCATTTTCTGCCCCACTTGCAACTGAAGAAAAGTTATGAGAAATCTATGGTTTCTTTTTTCTTTTAAATTTAAAATAGCTATTTCTCACAAAGTTAGAATAGGACTGTAAAAATTTACAATCAAGTACTAAAATCCTCGAAAATAATTAGATAAGTCTTTGAAAATCCTAAGCAAAATGGGCTCCAATTACTTCTACTGCATATTGTTAATCTGTTTATAGCCAGGGAAAAAAAATGTTACACTACTTCTATTTCTTTTCTCTATTCCTTTTCGTTTTCTGCACTACTTATAATTAAAATAAGGTTGTTGTAATGAGAAATCTATAGTTTATTTCTTCTTTCAAACTTAAAATGGTTGTTTCTTACAAAGTTTGAACAATACTGTACAACTGTATAATCTAGTTATCAATTGCTATGTCTATCCAGTTAACCTTTATAAATCTTCAAAATACAGAATTTTATATCCATTTTACAACATTTTCTCCAGGGAAGAAGCCCCTGGCCCCCTAAAATTGGAGATATTCTATTTCCCACTTAAAAGGGATCCCTGCTTCAATCTCTTGATACCAACTCTCTCTCTTAAGGTCAATTCAAAAAGGACAGCATGAAAACACACATTAATGAAAACGACACACAAAAAAGTAAAACATGGACTTATGCAGCACATGAAACAGACAAAAACATGGGAGTTGGGGGCAATAAAAATGTTGCTAAAAAAATCCTGCCCCCCCCCCCCCCAGGAACTAAGTCCTAAATCCGCCTATGTCTTTGCTCGCACAATACTAAAACTATAACCCTAAACTTATTTCTTCAGCTGAGAATGAAAGCAATAAAGTAAAGTTGGCACACTATTTTGGCGATAAAAATTCTCGGCTTTTGTTTTGCTTCAAATTTCTTTCTGCGTTAAACATTTTTCATTTCTTTCTATGATATTTTGAATTACTGACCATTCCAACTAAATATTGCAGTAAAATAAAGTTAGTTAAATTAATTATTTTTTAAACTAGGCGGAGATGAAAGCCTGGTTTCTTCTGCTAATGTTAATAAACCCTTCTTTCGAGCTTAAGATTAAAAAAAAAAAAACATATTCTTAAAAATTTTCACACATAACAATAAAAAAATTTACCTGGTATAACATTATCCTCTTTAAAAAAAAAAGCTTTGAACAGATGAACATATTTGTTTTTAATTTCATGCAAATGCCAAGTTTGTTAATCCAGAGTTTTCTTGTGTTTATGATTCCGCCATTTACGACAATCAACTCACTTTTTAAAGGAAAATAATGAAAACTAACATTTTTTTGAGAAGCTCGAGAATATCCTTACTTTACGAAACAATTTCTGTTGCTGAAAGCAATCTAACCAGGAAACATCACGATCAAAGGAATTCAAAAAAATTACAAATTGGTGGCATTCGAAAGAGCATTGGAAAACATGTTTATGGCACTGAAACTACGTGCCCTCGTCACCACGTTATCGAAATATGATGTCTTAAAAATTGCCGAAATTTTTAGTAAAGTCGCCAAATTTAGCGAGTTTTGTTCAGAAATGGAAGGTACGGCGCGAATTCAACATCTGCTTCTGACAAGACATTTCACTTCCATATTTGGTCACCACCAAAGCGCGTGAGAAATATCGCATTAATTCTTTACTTGGGGTGACTACCATGGCGCGGGGTGTCGTGGCACAGACTGCGGCATTGAAATTTTTAGGGGCTTGTGTTCCGGGATATTAACGTGCAACTGTATAGGGGAAAACGCCACAGCCCGAAATATGGTACAGATGTGATATACCCCCCCCCCCCCCCCATTTGGCGACATCCGATTTTTTGCACAAAATTGAAATATTTTTCTCGCCAATGAGGCGATAAATTTTTAAGCATGGCATCCCTGGTGAAACTAACCTGTGGTTGGCAACGCGAAGGCAAACTTGTCCGAACTTGTTTACTTGGGTTCTTGGTTTTACGCAGGAGAGATACGTGTTGTTTTGTGCAATATACCTTACAGGAATGCTTATTTTGTGTTAGTTTAGATTCAGTAGTTGTGTTTTGAAGTAAAAACATTAGAAAATGCCAGTTTCTTCAAACTTGAAGGTTAATTAAAAGTTAACTCCAACGTGGTGTGTATCTATAACGCGCCATTGTCAGATGATGTTTTGTTTTGGACTGAGTGTGAGGATTTATACCATAAAAAGGTAAGTTCTTTATTTTAGAATTCACATAAAAATTCTCACTTCGGAAATTCTTTGTTTTTTACAAATCCTTGAGGGGTTCTTGTAGCTTTTAACTTTATTTTTACTGTTTGTTAATTAATTTTACAAAAATAGTTTGGTTATTTTGTTCTAAAAGTTAATCCTTATCAATGCCACGAATTATTTAGACATTAACGTGCCTCCTTTAGGTACTGAATTTTAAGTTAACAATTGAAAGTTCTTTCGGTTGTACTCTTAAAAATGCTGAATTTTATTAATAAATCTGCACAATAATGGTGCATATTTCACACTTAAAACTGTCATTATTGTACACTGAACGGAAGGAGCCACCCTTGGGTGTACATACACATGAATATGCATAATATACATAAATATACATAATTGTGACCATACTCCGACTGTAATGTATATTAACAGTCGGAGGGATAACGGACCGAGCGAAGCGAGGTCCTGGCGAGCCCGAGGTCGCATAGTACTTTCGTAATGAGACCGAGGCAGGGCCGGCGAGCCGAGGTCTCATTACGAAAGTACTATGAGACCGAGGGCTCGTATCCCGGAGAAATGATGAAAAAAAAATTAATGCATTAATTTCGACTTGTAATTAATACAATAATTTATTTCATTGTATTTTAATATGTTTACAAAAAACCCCGGCCCTGTACATTTTTGAAGCATATATTCGTGATATTTTTTGTTGTGCTTTTATGTTGTTTTTATATATATTGTGTTCTGAAGTGCTTTGATCATGTTTTTTTATCTGATTTTTTCCTGTTGGCGCTAAAAAAGCATCGCTAAGAACGATGTATGACGTATGTCGTCATACATCGTTTTCTTGGCGACGCTTTCTTGGCGCCAACAGGAAAAAGTCGCCAAGGGTGGGGTATATCACATCAGTTCCCGAAATATTTGTTTTATTGTAAAAACAATGGAATTTTTTGTTATTCTTAAGACTGTTAAAAAACTGATGTTTAAAACTTTTATGCTTCTGCGGGTGAAATATTTCCACTGAAAGAGTTTATTCGATGATGAAACTGTTTTGAAAAAAAATATGATAACCGTAGAAAAACGGTAAACACACTTTAAAGTCTTTTTTTTTTTTTTGAAAAGTCGTAAATCTCAAGTTTTCAACAGTATCTAAATACGAAGAAAACGACATTTTAAAAGATTTCAAACCATGTTCTCAAATTAAAAAAAAACGATTTCTGTCAGTTATTTCCAGTGCGTTTTTCGTTATGTGTATCGTTTTCAAGTTATGTGTAAACCCTCTAACAAGTCAAATAAAAAAAAAAACTGTATTAATTTTTATTTTGCTCGTATTTGAATTCCCTTTTAACGTGAAACATAATTGGTAAAAGTGACTTCAGTATTTTTAAAAATGACTAAATAACATGCAATATGATGTGCATTTACGTTATAGCGATTTTCAGTTGCAATGACAGACTTTTTCGAACTACAGGGGTTGTTGTAATGAACGTCGACTGTAAAATTTTTGATAAGAATCTGTTATGAAGTAATTTCCGACATCGTTAGTTTTGCTGTGCAAATTTTTGGCATTTACTATCCGTTGTTTTCTTTTTTTTAATTATTATTTTTTTCGATTTTAAATTAAACATTTTCGCTAGCAGTGGTCAGACAATAAAACTTCAGGAATGATAATAACTTTTGAAGAAATAAATAAGAGCTGGGATACTACAATCCATGATCATGTTCTTTCAACATCAAAAACTATCCATTTTATTTTTCAACTAGCAAAAATACCCGGCGTTTCCTGGGTCAGTAATAATTATTAGAAAAAATCGTTACTTGCTTTTGTTTTCTGGCTTTAAGTGAAAGAATTTAAAACACATCTTTTTGACGTGATTAAAAATCGAGTTTCTTCCTTACCCATAAAACTAAAATAGCAATAAGTATAAAGAACAAAGTAGTATTGATTTAGAAACGAAAGCACCCCAGACAGCCACATATTTCCAAACTACTTCCTATAGATATCTAAGGGATAACAAGCTGGACATTGACCTTATCCAACAGATATCTATAGCATATCCGAATGTCCAAGAGAATATCCACCAGAGGTAAAAAGGTTGCAACGTCTGGATTCCAAGCGACGTCGAGATATCTCGATCTCCCTTGGATATGCTGGAGATATGGAAGGGAGGTTTTGGTTAGCTCTTGGATATGCTATAGATATCTCTTTCATGTTCAAGCGATATTATATCCAGATAGCTCTAGGATATCGTATAGTTATGAAATAGATATGCATTTTAAATCTCTTAGATGTATATGAGATATCAAAAGCTATGTTTTCTGGATTTGATGTAGTTTTAAATATACTTTAAAGCTGTAAGCAAATTTACAGGTCTAAAAATCGCATTTTTTGTATTAAAAGATAAATTATTTATAAATATCTTCATTTTCAAGGCCCAATGCAGTTATAACAGCCCATTTACTGATAATATGAGTAAAAGTGTTGATATTTATAACTAACTCATCTGTTAATACAAAAAGTTATGATTTTTAAACCTGTAAATTTTCTTACAGCTTTAAAATATTAAACAAATTAGTAACATGTCTTTCACTGTATAATTCTTACGAAAAGTTTTAATTTCCATAATATTATAAACGATATCTTATTGTTCAAATAGTATGAAGTTGTAAAGATTTAGGGCTTTAGAAATCGAAGTTTTTTAAACTTATGAATAAGTTATTTATAAATGTATACAATTTTACAGGCTCAATGCAGTCTAACAGCCATGTTACTGATAGTTATTTATAAATAACTTATTTATTAATACAAAAAATTGAGTTTTTATATCCGTCTTACAAACTTTGTAGTAATTACTTACAGATTTCCTTTTTTTTTCTTTCATACAAAGGATGAGTTTTCCCTCATTTCTCCTCCAATAATATAAAGAAAAAGTAATCATAACTGAAATAATAGCATTGTGACTGAATTTAGGTAATGTTTATTTTATTTTTAAAAAAAAAGGTCTTTTAGCATGAAATTCAAGATTTATGTCGAACAAAGCAATAAACAATGTTTGCTTTTATGCTAGACAGTTAAAAACGTACTAAAGCAAAATTAAAAAAAAAAAAACTTCAAAGTAAAAATTACCATCTCTTAATTTTATTTTGTTATTGATCTCTCTTTTTTCAATTATTATTTTCTTTTTTGGAAGTTCACATATTTGGGCATTGGTTTTTGCCACTTCAATAAAAAAAAAATCCCTGCATTTTCCAGAGTTGTAAAAAAAAAAAAAAAATATCAAAATTTCCTGTACTCTCCCTGCTTTTTCAGGTTTTTCTAACCCTGTATAATCAAATTATGTACATTGTGTTTGGAACTGTAATCTTGACTTCATTCCACTTTTTGAGAAGCTGAAAAATTATATCTTATAACAATTATAATATATAAAAATTATATCTTATGACAAATATTTTAATGAAATTAATCCTTTTATTGAAAATTTAGAGAAACCCACAGAAATAGCTCAAAGATCTTTATTTACATACACAAAATCAAGTACTGTACATAAAAAAATTAAATAATAGATTGGGAAGCATGCTAGAAAAAGAATTTCAACTGTTAAACCATTAAGTTAGTTTTGCTAAAAAAGAACATAGTTATGTCAAAAACATAATATAACGATTGAAAAGAAATAATGCTAAATAATTGTTCACCTACAAATTTTATTAATACGAATTATTAAGCAAAACAAAGCATAAAATCACAGCTAAAATTCAAAATAATTAGAATGCAAATTAAACCAACGTATATAAAAAATATATGCACTATAACATGAAGAAATAAACTAATACAAATTAATACATAATACAAACTCAAAGTATTGAGCTCAGCGACCGCTTGCGTTCAAAACAGAACACAAGAAGCGAGAGAAATGGCGTGGCTGCTCGACTCTTAACTGATTAACAACGTTTTGTAAAATGTGGAGAGCACGAGGCCTCAAGCGTTTAAGTTACAGTTAATTAACACTATGTCACACATTTCAATGCAATAAAAAATATTGTTTTTTAATAAAACATGAAAAATAAAACAATTTCATGCAGATGTCTGAATGTAAATAAATCCAACAATATCTATAAGTCAAATATCTAAGAGATATCTTGAAAAAGATATGTCCTAGACATTTGCTATGTAACATGGAGGTTATCGTATAGTTATCTACAGGATATCCAAATATCTATATCTGAAACATGTAAAAGTCTGGATATCTCACAGATATGAAAAAAATCCAAATCCACGATTTGGATATACCCAGATGTCCAATGGATATCCGAATGTCCATATCTAAAACATGTAACAATCTGGATATCTGGTAGATATTAGAAACTCCAAATCCATGACTTGGATATTCCTGGATGTCTGCCAGATAACTAAAATATCCAGCAGATATCTCGATATGTGGTGGATCTTTTTGGATGTCTAACAGATATTTGTGGTTGTCTGGGAAGTTAAATCCTACGTTCAATTTCGTTATAAAGTTGTAGCTCCTCTGGATAAAGCTCTCCAGTTTCCATTTCACGAGGCTTCATAGTTACTTTTTAATTTTACCCACACAAGTAAAGCAGCCGCGGATCCACGATTCAGCTCAGGAGGGGGCACTTTTTTTTTTTAACTTCGGCGCCCCCACACACCTGGCACCCCCCCCCCCCACCAAATGAATTCTCAAAGAGGAAAACACATTTTTGTTTGTTATCCACATCTTCTTTACCTTTGAACATTCAGCTATTCTCCCGCTAGGGAAAAAATATTAAGTAAAAATGTATTGCTACCGGAAGCGAAAAATAATTTAAATAAACTAATGTAGGATATAATAGAATTTTATAGTGGAATTCCCAGAACAGGAGACACTTAGGACGTTAATTTGTGGTGCCCTCCCCCCTCTCACTCGCCCTATCAAGAAAAAAAAAGGTGCCACAAGGTATTGTGATTTATTATTGCAATAAAAGTAATTGATGCAAATAACTTTTTCAGTGTAAACAATAGGGAAGTTTTCGATTTTTCAATTTTATTTTTGTATGATAGAGTAACATGTATGAACATCATAGGTGCAAAAAATTTTGCGATACGATAAATAGTTTTTTTTTAATTAATTTTTAAAGTTCAAGCGCTTGTGACGTCAAATGGCACAGGAAGTGACGCCATGCGCTCTTCCGCCGAGAGAGAAGCTGAAGGACTTGGCTTTGAAGACGAAACGTAAGGCTTGCCTCCTCGCATTTAACTCCTCGCGTTTTCAGAAGATTAAACCTCTCATCCTCTCGGAAATATTCGAATACCATCATTGATGTTACTTGAGGAAGATTATTTAGATTGTGCTTTAACGAATCCGGCCTCCATAGTGTGTTCAAAAGGATTATTGAATTTTTAAAAAATGAAAATATCAGCGCTCTCAAAATGTCCGTAGCGAAAACAAGGGATCTTCGGCGGAAGGCTGCCCATTAGTGCCCTGTGACGTATGCTCGTGACGTTTCAGAAGAGCGCACTTTTGCGCGTGGATTTTTAAAAATTCATTAAAAATCAATCACGGTGTTTTAAAATTCGGCGACGGCGAATTTTTTAGTTTTGAGGATCAATTAACAATATCCAACAGTCAAAATATGAACATTTAATAGGTTGCAACTTCCGTATTGTTTTAGTATAGCCTTAAATAACTAAATGCAAAAATGTAAGCGCGGATGCAAGAGAGAGGCGATGGGGGTGATAATTTGAGGAACTGTGCACCTGCCATAAACGCAATTTCAGTCGATCTTCGATGAAGTTAGCGGAAGGAGGATGGGGATTCTTCAAAAATGTTTCAAAGTTGTGGTCATAAAAACGCGATTGCATTAACTCTTAAGTTAGAAGAAGAGCTGGTGCACAACTTGAAAATAGTTTTTTTTTTTCGTTTGAAAGGTAGGGGGAAGGGGAGCACTTTTAAAAAATTCCCTCAGACATATGGTATATATGTAATACATAACACACATACAAATACTAACAGGACCGTTGGAAGGTCAAAACTGGGAGATGATCTTTGGTAATGTTAAAAAAAGCAAATGTTCGGGGCCCTCCCCAGAATTTTTTGAAATTTATGTCTTAATAACGTGATTATAGACTGCATTTGTGGATGTTAAAGAACTGGGGTTTAGAAAATGACATCGATGCAAATAGGCTATTATCAAATGGTAAAAAGCCCTAGAATTCCAATAACTATTGAACCACTAGAATACCGATTTTTTGAGTCGATTTACCACCCCCAGCCAATGTTTCAAAATTGAAGCTCCAAAAACGAAAATTTTGACAATCTGAAGATATTGAGGAGAGGGGAGTTCCAGGGGGGACTCTCCTCTGGAAGTTTTTCGAAATTGACGTCCTTAAAACAAAGGTTTTTAGACTTTCTTCAATGATGTTAGAGGAAAAAATTCAGAGGTACATCCCCTTAAAACTAGCAAAATTGTAGCTTTAAAAACACAATTTTCTTCATTCTTTATTGATATTAGAGGGACGAATTTCAAATTCCCCTCCCCAGAATTTTTTCGAAATTGAACTCTTAAAAATGCGGTTGTAGGCTATATTTGATAAGGTTAAGGACCTGGTAATTTTTCGAAATTGAACATTCAAAATCGCTACTCAGACGATCTTCGGTGTTGTTAGATGGCGGTGTGTTCGGGGGCTCTTCCTCCTGAATAATCTCTACAAAATTAAACACCAGGGGAAAAAATTGAGACTACCTGTAATAATTTTCGATGGGGGGGGGGGGTGAGTTTCACGCACAGCATTCTTATTTTCAGAAGGAAGGTGGAACAAATTAGCTTACGAAGAATCTGCAACTGTCAAAGGTTTTTAATTTAAAGATTTCTTTTTAAAATAATTAAGGTTTTTCCAAACCTTTTTTTCCCCCTTGTTTTGAAATAACTTTTCTATCCCTCAGACATGTTCCTTTCTTCCTTTCAGTAAGAAAGAATACTTCTGAAGAAAAAAACATCAACTCAGCATTCAGGGATTGGTACGGGTCCTGTGGACTCCTCCTCTGGTTGCGCCACATAAGAAGAATGTAATTAAAGACTGCACTAGCTCAGCCAGAAATACCTTCCGGAGGAGGTTTTTCGATGAAAAATACTATCTGGAGGGACTATTTTTCAATCAAAAATACCCTCGGGAGGAGGTTTTTTGATGAGGTAGATTTTTTTTAAAATCAAAAATACCTTTTGAAGGTGGTTTTTTTGCTTAAACTACTGAACTAGAATTGGTATTTATGTTAAAACCAATGGCTCTGAGGCGTCTTTTCATCGCCAAACCCCTACTTCCAGATATTTTTCAAAACTTAAGTCATAAAAACGCTATTGTAAACTATCTTTCGTAATGTTGAAGGAAGTAATAAGGTTTGTGTTTTTTTTTTTTTTTTGAAAAAGTTTCATGAAAGCAATTTCAGACGATCATCGATGATGCTTCGCAAAGAGAGGTTAGGAGGCTCTCCCTTGGAAATTTTGTCGAAATTAAAATTCTAAAGACGTAATTGTAGTATCTCTTTGATGACTTTAGGCGTTAGTGGAAGGGTTTGGATTTGGAACTTTCTCGCGAACATTTTTCGAAATCGAAGTTTCAAAAACCCAATTTTTGACGATCTTCGGTGATGGCAGAGAGGAGAGAAGTTCGCCCCTTCCCTAGGACATTTTTGAAAACCAAAACCATGAATAAAAAACACAATCGCAAACCAGCTTTTACGATAAACGAAGAAATGGAATTCTGAAACTCTCACCCGGAAATTTTTTGGAATTGAAGTCAATAATGGAATTTTTGACGTTCTCCGATGATGTTAGGAGGATAAAGGAGGGCCGCCCCCTCTAGGAGGACCTCCCCCGCAATTTGTTAGATGATCTTCGATAGTTATAGGGAAAGGGGGTGGGGATTTTGACGAACGTAAAGTTCTCAAGAGGAAATGTTTCAGAATTGAAGATCTAAACCTGTGTTATTAACATGTGCAACCAGGATACGTAGTAAAGGTTGAATGATTAAAATCAATCGCTCCTCACTTGAAAAATTTCTGTATCCGCTGTTGAGAAAGGGCAAGTCTCATGATATTGCGCCCCTAAGCAGACGCAGACGCGACCCTCTTCGTACTGGTTGAGGAACGGTTAATGAAGTAAAAAAAAAAAAAAAACTTTAATGTCTTTCTTTAGCACCCAGTTCCAAAACTTACCCTAAATTTAGAGGGACACTCATAAAATGCAGATATTGTGCCCCCTAGGGAGCGCGAACGCCCCACTGATTGAGAACCGGTAAATGAACCAAATAAATTTTCCAAATGTCTCTTTCTTTTGTACCCAATTCCAAAACTTTCCCAGTAGATGTACTCGTATAGGGAAACTCATAAGTTGCATAGATTGCGTCACGCAGGGGACGCTGAGAACCGGTGAAAAAACCAAATAAATTTTTAAAATGTCTTTCTTTCTTTTGTACCAAATTCTAAAACTACCCCTCCCCCCTAATTTTAGAGTGAAAATTTATAAGTTGCGAATATTGCGCTTCCTAGAGGAGCGCGGAAGCGGCTCGCTTCCCACAGGTTGAGAACCGGTGAGTGAGACAAATAAATTTCCAAGTATCTTTCTTTCTTTTGTACCTAATTCCAAAACTTTCTCTCTAAATTTCAAAGGAAAACTCATTAGTTTCGGATATTGCGCCCCCTCGGGGAGCGCTTCCCACTCCCCATAGATTGAGAACTGGTGAATGAACCAAATAACTTCTGAATGTCTTTCTTCTATACCCAATTTCAAAACTTTTTCCCTAAATTTGGAGGGAAATTTTTTAAGTTGCGAATATTGCGCTCTAAAAGGGGCGTGGAAGCGCCCTACTTGATATTGGTTTAGAATCGTAAATGGGACAAATAAATTTTCTAAGTATATTTCTTTCTTTTGTCCCTAATTCCAAAACTCCCCCCCCCCCCTGCTATATTTAGAAGGAAAATTCATTAGTTACTGATATTGCGCCTCTAAGGGACGTGTCCTACTCCCCACATATTAAGAAGTGGTGAATGAACCAAATAAATTTTCCAAATGTCTTTCTCTTGTACCCAATTCCAAAATTTTCCTACCAAATTCAGAAAGAAAGCTCATAACTTGCGGATATTGCGCCCCCTAGAGGGGCACGAAAGGGCCCCACTTGACAGGTTGAGAACTGGTGAATGAGACAAATAAATTTTCCAACTATCTTTCGTTCTTTCTTTTTGGTATTTAAATATTCGTCCAGGGACGCTTTCGGCGCCCCCTTTGTACTGGCGCCCCTGATTTTCCCAGGGAGGGGCAATTGCCCCCATTGTCCCCCCTTTGGATCCGCGCCTGACGCCAGATTAAGCAATCGATTAGCACCCCACCTCATTAGCCCTTTCATTGATGATAGCCGATAACCATTTCACGGCCATCTGTGTACAGGGACAGGGACCAGTACATCGAACACAACTTGGGACGGGACGGCAAAAGCAGTTTGCGGAACGGAAACAGCTGTTTTTCATTCGAAGATGCAAAGAGAGAGGTATTTTTTCGAGAGTGAAGCCGAAGGCTGAAGGGTCGGGATTGTTTCCTGGAATTCTATTCAGTAATTTTTGCTTTAGGGTAACTGAGGATTATACCACACCTACCACTTTCTGTTTTATGGCTTTGTGAATAAAAGCGATTCGCGCGTTGAAACTTGTGGGCACTGGCAATCTATTTATTTTTTCTCCAGTTTCGAGGCAACAGGACTGAAGAATGATGGAGTCATATGTAACACGTTTTAGCTGTAATTAAAAATCCTTTTAAAGTTATAATGAAATTGAAACTCATTTTGATGATTCAAACAAAGGATTTTGAAGAGCAAGTTTGGTTCGTAAAAAAATTTACTTATTTCTAAAACTTTTACTTTAGTTATCTATTACCCCTTTTAATTTGTAAAAATGTTTTGGAGACTTCTGTTATTTATACTATAATTTCCAGGGCCGGATTTACATTTTAGTTGAAAGCTATTGCTTATAACGAAAAGTTGTGTGAGTTGTCGTTCCTAAAAAAAAAAAAAAGGATACTTGAAAAAAATTAATTTCATTTTCAAATGCTTGAAATTTTGCAAAAATGAGGCTACAAGCCTTGAATTTTGAAATTTCTAACAAATTGGAGTTGATAAGGGGGAGGAGTGCCAAAATATGTTAAATTCAATGTGTGCTTCAATGTATGTTCGTCAAAGTATGCTTCAATTTCATTTCTTACTAAGAGTATAAATTATGAATTGTTCAAATGGGCAGTATGTTACTCTCTTGCTACCTATTTTCTAAGTGTGTACCCTATTTCTTTTAAAGCAATTTGTAGATGGGTTGCAGAGGTGATTAAAAACTAGCTGTATCGAAAGTCCATGAGCGCAAGTAACAATGCATTATCCTTTCTCCTCCCTCGCTCTATCTCTCTGTCGACTGCCTCATCGATGTGTCGACCCCTAAAAAATTTTTACTGTGTATTATCTCAACTTGCAAGAGTACATAATTTAAAAAAGTTTTGTTTGCCTACTTTTCCCCCGAATATTTTTGATTCCAATCTTCCTTTATATGGCTTCAAACTGCAGAATTTTACTATATATTTTTTTTTTCCAAAATTCCCTCTGGGGAACCCCCAGAACCCCTAAATTGGGAGCCCTGCATCATTCTCTCGATGCTATTCCCCTTCTTAAGGGAAATCCAAAAAGGCAGGCAAACACACATTAAAAAAACACACACAAAAAAAAGAAAGAAAAAAAAAAGAAAGGAAGGAAGAAAGAAAATAATGCATAACTTTATGTGTCTCAGGGGAAAAGACAAATATAGCGCAAAAAAAGTAATAATAGTCATTAATAAAAAAAAACACTTTAGCATTTCCTCTTTCGCCACCGACAAAGTGGTCCGGATTACAAAAAGGGCCCCATACCTGAAATAACTTAAGGCCCCGTTAAGTCTAAATCCGACCCTGATCATAAATGTTTTAGAAATAGTAACAAAACTGGCTTTATATGCTAGTCTATGTAATTATTCTTCATTCCCTTTTTAATATGGGATCTTCCAAACCACTCCTCTTGTTAATATTACCAAAGATCGTCTACAAACTGCGTTTAAAAAAAAAAACTTGTAAAAGTTTCCAGGGGAGGGTCCCCCACCTCTCCTTTTCGCCAGCATCGTTCAAGATTGGCCGATTTTGATAAATAAGGTGTCATTCGTTTCGTAATTGAGACCCGGGTAACATAGGCTATATTTTTGCAGACTTCAGCAATAGGAAAATTTGATTTAACCTTATACATCCTGATTTTAACCAATTTCATTCCTTCTCTTTTTAGCACGGGTTTTAAATAAATATAACAAAACTGTAACCATTCTACGGAAAAAATATCATTAGGTAAAGAACAATTTAGGTGTTGATTATTATTATATTCTTATTAAGTAAGAGCAATCTTTTATAATCTAAGTTGACTACCAGTTTTATATAGTAACACTGTAATTTAATTTATCTTTCATGTGTTTCAAACTAAGATGCTTGCTTGCAGGTATATAGTGCTCAAGCTATTGTATTATTCGTTTTTACCCGACTACGGCCAAGTCAAAAGAAAGGGTTATGATTTTAGCAGTCTATGTATGTTTGTATTTACGGTTGTTTCACCGCAGCGCCAAAACTATTCATCCTATTTTGATAAATAAGGTGTCTCCCTTTTTTTAATTGTAACCCGGCTAACATAGGCTACGTTTGACACTTACAGTCCTGAATCTTTTAAAAATATCTTTAAACGATACGAAAATCACCCACGAAACTTGGATGACTACACTGTAAAAAAAAAAGTCCGAAGTTACTGGCTATTTCAGTGGAACGTTTCGGGATTTCGCAGGTTTTCGTCCACTTCCTGAGAAAATCGAGTATATTTGTCAAACAGTTTCCTGAATTGCCAAAACCTACACGAATGCAGACTTTTCACTGCTGTGAAAAATATTTTTTCGCTACCAGTTTAAAGACTGACTGAGCTTGTTTATTAAGTGTGTCGGCTTTACTACGATTACTGTCTGTCCAGACTGACTAATGTATCGGTAAGTGCGAATTAGTCAAGAATCGCTTCAGCTTTGCCAAGAGTATGCTTAGTTCTTACTTGCAGCTCTGTCGTGTCTGCTTTAATGCTTCTGGAGCTCTGTTGGTGGAGCGGCAAGGCTCTAATTAATTATTTAAAACCCACCTACCACATTCATTCGAAGGTTCCCGAGACATGGCTGGCTTTAACAGAGGAGATTTCCCAATTCTTTAAAAAGTTTCAAGAACCGTTTCAGAAAGGTTACTGACTTTTGGCGGAACATTTTTCTGCTTTTCACCCGGCTACGGCGAAGCCAAAAGGAGGGGTTATAATTTTAGCAGTCTAGTATGTTTTTGTATTTTCGTATTATTCACCGTAGTGCCTAAACTATTCATCCGATTTTGATAAATAAGGTGTCAATCGATTCCCTGTTACAGCCCGAGTAACATAGGCTATATTTTAACCAACTTCAAATGTAGCATGAGACGATTTATTTGCTTTTTTTAAAAAAAATAGCAGTTTTTGTATTTGTGTATGTTTCACTGTAGCACCTAAACTATTTATCCGACTTTCATGAATAAGGTTGTCAATTGATTCGGTATTATGGCCCCAGTAACGTACGCTATCAATCGACTTCAACAATAGGAGGAGTTTATTTTACCTTGTAAAACTCAATTTTAAAGGATTTTTTTATCGTGGGTTTTAAATAAATTTATTAATAACCCGACTAAGGGAACAAAGGGTAAGAAACAAGTTTGGTGTTGATTACTATTATAGTCTCATTAAGTAATATCAATCTTTTATTGTTTAAATTTTCTATCAGCTTCATGTAATAGCAATAAATTAAGTTTACCTTTCTTGTATATCAAACTAAAATGCTTACCGTAAATTACTCACGCTATTATTTTTTGTCCATCTTAGATTAAAACGGAAAATATTTAAATAAAATAAAAGATTAAAAAACTGAATCCCGACTACGGCAAAAAAACCTAAAAGATAAGAAACAAGGTAGGGTCTGGTGGGGTAAAGTGGTCATAAAATCGTAGGTTTTCAACTTAGGTGGATAATAAATACAATAAATTCTTTAAATACTTCAACTTTTTTTGTTATTGTTTTACATTGCATTATTAAAGAACACGTACATTGAATTTCAGGAAAAAAAATATTGATTTAAGTAGTTTTATAACATTTTCATTTCCCTTTGTATTTATGACCACTTTACCCCATGGGGTGGGGGAAAGTGGTCATAGCATGGGGTAAAGTGGTCATAGTTAAAAACAGCTACAAAACTGTTACAAATAACCCTATTATTTGTATATTTTGGTTATTTTTATAGTTACAAGTATATGTACGAGTATATGCGGGTATGCACGAGTATATACGTGTCGTTTAAACAAGAGTAAACATGTTCATATATGAATAAATACATGTATACATCAGATACATGCATGCATGTGCCTACTCAAGTATATTCGTGTATACACGAGCGTATAAGTATGTATACGTGATTGCCTACAGGAGTGTATACGTGTCAACACGAGTATATACGAGTCTCGTGTATATGCGAGTATATACGCGCAAAACGAACATCATTTGCGTGTTTGCACATGTATCTCGAGTATATATGTGCATACCTGAGTTTCTGAGTATATACGTGTATAGTCGACGTATATACGCATATATAAGTGTACATAGATACACTACTGGCCATTAAAATTGCTACACCAAGAAGAAATTGCCAGAATGAAGCTAAATTTTACATACGTGATAATAAAATTGACATTAGAAAGTGATTACAAAATTAAAGCAAATTGATCATTTATGGTTGGAAAAATCTCGAATAAATGGAGGTTTAAGTACCCTGTTAAGCCACCTCTAGCGTGAATGTACGATGTACTTGAAGCGAAACAATCGGGCATTGAGACATAACAGTCTCCTACGATATCCTGCGTCATCTCGTACCACAGTTGCTGTAAACGTGCCACTTATTCGATCAAACTCATACGTGTTAGCACTCACGACGGGGCTCCCAGGAACCATTTTTTAACATGACAATGCTCGGTCAAACACAGCAAGGGTGTAAAGGGATTTCCTCTTCCGCATTATCACTTTCTCTGGTCTGCGTGATGCTCTGGTCTGCGATTTGTGACTTGTCACAAATTGAGCATATCTGGGATCACTTGAGACAGTAAATTGGACAGCCTGTAAATTTGATCAAATTAGTGGCGCGTTTACAGCAACTGTGGTACGAGAAGACGTAAGACATCGTACAAAACTGCTGTACCTCAATGCTCGACCGTATCGGTTCTTAAATTCCAACTAGAGGTGGCGCAACAGGGTACTTAAACCTCCATTCATGTGAGATTTTTCCTGTAATAAATGATCATTTTGCTTTCATTTTGTAATCCTTTTCCAGTGTCAATGTTGCCATCACGTGTGCAAAATTTTGTTTCATTCAGATTATTCCTTCTTGGTGTAGCAATTTTAACGGCCAGTAGTGTACTTACATACATATACGTGTATACACGAGTTAATTCGTGGATATATCCAGTGCGTGTTTGGTACGTGCCTACTCACGTATATATATATATATATATAAATATGTGGATGCAAGAGTATACACGTATGCTTACGTGTAAACACGATTATATACTTGTTAGACGTATATACGTACATTTACGTGTAAACATCAGTACATGTATCCACGTATATCTACGAGTATATCCGCTAATATACATGTATGCTTACATAGTGAATCCAAGGTCTTGGGCAAAATCTAAGTGGTGTGAAAGGGTAGGATAAGAAGCAAAGAATCGTAAGGAACTTATGGTCGTTGACGCGCTACATGCACACAAAACCAGAAATGGATGGAATGAAAACAGGTCACAAATTTGTTACACAAAGATGATTTTACCCGACATTTTAGTTCTTAAGAAATATTTAGACAGTTGTTAAAAAGTAAGGCCTGTAGTAGCTCTAATACACGCATCGCAACAAAGGCGCAGCGACTGATGAAAGTTTTTCAAGAGTCTCGTAATTGCAGCAGAGTGATTACGACGCATGTATTACAGATGCCGGCCGCAAGTTTCATCAATGACTTTAAAACTTTCTTAAGTCGTTGTGTAAAATTGTCTTTTTTGTAATAAATTTGTGACCTGTTTTGCATTCATTAGTTTCTGGCTTTGCGTGCATGTAGCGCGTCAGGGTTGAGTTTGTGGTCATATGTTTCTTATGATTCTTGCTTCTTATCCTCCTCTCTAGCACCTTTTAAAAATTTGCCCAAGAGTTTAAACTCACCCTGCATGCATGTATATCATATGCTAGTATGTAAGTGTCAGCTCGAGTATGTACGTGTATATACGTCGTGTCTACCTGAGTATATAAGTGTTCGCATATGTACGAGTATAAGCGGGTATATACGTGTATAGTCGAATGTATATCTGTATAGATAAAAAATACTACGAGATACCCAAATACGTGTTTATTGGTGCATTTATGTGAATACGTATATATACGTGCCTACACGAGTATATGCGTATGCATGCGCATATACTCATATATTTAACCTTTTTTATTGTAAAAACAATACATATTAAGTGAAATTAATATTTAATTGATACCTGCCTTATACTTAAAGATTAAGTGATTTTAAAAGAACAATATTCGTTAAGCCTAATATTATGACCACTTTACCCCATCTTACTAAAATTGTTCTAAAACATTATTCAAAAGAGATTCAGCTAACTGCTAATGAGTATGAGTTCTTGAGACATGTAGGAAGCTTCCTGTGCAGTCACTCTGCTCATAATTCTAACAAACAAAATTTCCCAAGGAAGTTAAAAAAGGTGTTTATATTTTTAAAAAATTCATAATCACTCAAAATATTTTTTTTTACCAAATAAAATTTTGCCAGTTGTAAAATTTTGTATTCAAAATGTAGTTTCTAACTGCACTACTCTAAAATAAAATTTTCACATTCATTCGAACATTTATTTTTAAGGTATAGCCATTTATTTGAATTATGACCACTTTACCCCATTGACCACTTTCCCCCACCAGACCCTAGGTGCTGTTTAATATCATCGTCCTTTTGAGTAAAACCAGTAATTTGATACGTTAGATATTCCTATTTATTTAGTTCTATTGAAATCCCCTGTCACTTTCGCATTAATAACATTATAATTCAATTCAAATACCGTAGTCGTGCGGTATAGTAGAACTGTAGTTGAGAACGCACGACAACGGCATTTGAATTGAATTATAATGTTATTAATGTGAAAGTGACAGAGGATTTCAATAGAACTAAATAAATAGGAATATCTAACCTATCAAGTTACTAGTTTTACTCAATAGGACGATGATATTAAACAGCACCTCCCTTGTTTCTTATCTTTTAGGGTTTTTTTTGCCGTAGTCGGGTTTCAGTTTTTCAATCTTTTATTTTTTAGAGCTACAGTTTCCGAGGGAGTGCTCCAAACCTCTTCTCCCCTACCATTATCAAAGACAAGTACACTGCTCAAAACAATTAGGGGAGCAAGCAAAAACGTGATGAAAACCGGGCGAGACGGCCATGTATTGGCATACAATGGATAGTACACGCGTATCAATGCGCAATACAGAAAAAAAGACGTAAAATAATTGGAATTAAGCTTTAATGCTTTGAAAGTATGGAAAAAACGTAAAAAGATGATTTAGGGCAACAATTTGGTTACATGTAAATGATGAAAAAAAGACACTGTTTAGACATGATGCATAAGTTTTAATAAGGCGTGTGGGCTCCTCGAACACCTAAGACTGCTGCACACCTGTTTGCCATGGATGCGATGAGGTTATCTATCTGACTTTGGGGAATACTGTTCCACTCCCCAAGAAGTGCAATTTCCAAATCTCGAACAGTAACAGGCGGCCTTGATCGCGCAGCAATGCGTCGTCCGAGCATGTCCCAAACATGCTCGACTAGATTCAGGTCAGGAGAGCACGCTGGTCATTCCATACGCTGTATTGTTTCAGCTTCAAACATGTTCTCTACCAGACGAGCTCTATGCGGTCGGGCAATATCATTCTGGAAAACAACGGAATCTCCAATGGCTCCAGAGTAAGGGATGACATGAGGTGGCAGTATCTCGTATGCATACCTTCGGCCAGTCAAAGTGCCATTCCGAATGATATGCAGGTCCGTACGTCCGCCTATGATGATTCCACCCCATACCATCCAACCAACTCATCTGTATTGTGACTTTTCACGAATGAATGCGAGGTTATTTCGAGTGCCCCTGTCCCTCATTACCAGAAAGCGTCGGATGTCACACTCTAGGCTGATTTGGGACTCATCTGTAAACAACACTTGGCTCCAATCATGTTGCTCCCAATCTCGATGTTCAACATTCCATCATCTTCGGGCCGCACGGTGGCGTGGGGTCAGCGAAATGAGGTCCATTGGCCTACGTGCATAGAGCTCTCCCTCATGAAGCCGATTACGTACTGTTTGGCTGGACATCCTTCGTCCTGTTGCCAAAAGTAACTGTCTTTGCAGCTGCGTAGCATTCTCTGTTCTGTTTCGACGGGCTATTAACAGTATATACTGGTTATCAGTTGCTTCAGTGGCATGTGGCCGACCTTGCCCTGGTCGACGTCTAACATTTCCTGTCTCTTGGAATTGATTCCAAAGCCTTGCAACAACACTTCTGGAGACAAACAGCGTCCGCGACACTACGTTATGTTTGCGTCTGCCTATAAGATGTCATGTCATGGATTCCGGTAAATCACTCTGTTAAGACATCCTCAAGTAACCTTGTCTCAAGAAAAAATACTGTTCGATATCGAATTTCACAGTTACGGCAATAAAACGGACGTTTCTGCAACATCTCGATTTCTGCTCTTATCTCCTTTTTCTGGTTTTTGACGTCATGAAAACTGATTGGCATATAAAGTTTTCTTTTTCCGTTTCCTGGTAGGCTTAAAATTATGGATGTTTATATGTACATACATTTTATGTTATTAGTATGCATCTTTGCGTAATTTTGTTAAAACCATGTGCTCCCCTAATTGTTTTGAGCAGTGTAGAATGCATCTTTAAGACTGCAAATTAGAAAAATTTCTTGTTGTGGGCCTTAGAATCACTCCTCCACGTCACATCACAAAAAAGAGCGCATTGAACTCCGTTTTTAGCACTACAATTGTAGAAAAAAATCCACCGGACAATCCCCGAACCACCCTCCTCTGAACATTAATGGACATAATGTTTGCGTTTTGAACGTTTCAATTTCGAAAAACGGGCGTGGGGAGGGAGTCGCACCTGAGCGCATAATATTACGAAAGACAGTTAGAATGCATTTCTAAGAATACAAATAAAAAAAAATTTCCTGGGATATGGACCCTCAAATCTCTCCTCACTCTAACATCATCAAAAGGATCGTCTAAAACTGCATTCTTAGAGCTACAAGTTCGAAAAATAGACAGGTGAGCGACACCGAACCTCTTCAATCCTAACATTACCAAAGATCGTCTAAAATGCGTTTTTAAAACTAAAAATTTCGAAAATTTTCCGGGGCGGAGTTAATACTATGCTTAAGGTTTGTTCATATCGGCTTCCTTTTAAATCAGAAATCCTATACAGCCGCCACAGAACAAACAGTACTTATAGAAATACCACTTTGAGGAGACGATTATGCATACATTTGTTGAGAAAAAGGCTGTAACCTTCTCAATAATTTTTATTCTTATGATAAACTTGTGTCGCCTAGTAAAAATTCCTTAAAAAATGCTCTGCTGTGAGCAATAAGATGCTTTACTGTGTGTCTGTAAATTCATCGGTCGGCCGATAAGATAACTTTGTTGCATACCTGTCCAGGACCTTCTAAGGCCCTAACAACTGCCTATAATGATAGTCTGTAGGGGACAATGAACATGTAAAGGCAGGGCCGCCTCCAGGGGTGGCGTAGAACCGTGGCTGACAATTTTAATTTAGGGACGAACAAAGTACAAAAAAAAAAAAAAAAAGAAAAAGAAAACCTTCTCAGTATTTAAAAAAAAATAAATAGAAGTAACAAAATACCAAGTGGAATTCCCGTGACAAAAAATATTTTCACAACAAAATTTTGAAAGAAAATGCAACCCTTGAATATTAAACCTTTAAATATTATTTAGGAACATCCACTGTTCTTTATTATAATTTACCTAACTAAAGGCAGCTGAAATTTTTCGAGACATTCTGACAAATTTAAAAAAAAAAAAAAAAAAAAATCAACCAAAAAAGTATTCAGCACATAGTAAAAACATATGACAAATTTTAATTTAATACAATGAATGAATAGGTAGATAATAATGGCGGTTTCATAGGGGCCGCCGAAGCATGTTTTAAATAGAAAAAAAGTTAAAATGCAGTAAGGGAGATTTAAAACATTGTAATGTAATGAATACTAAGTGTAAGGTATTCTAGCTGGAGGATATTTAAAGTAAAATAAAGTTGGAAGAAGATCTGGTGTCCCTGAAAAGTACCACATCAGTTCAAAATGTTAAAAAATATTTTAACGAACCTCAAACTCTTTATTTTCAAACAACTTCAAACATCTGGTTGGAAATTGAAAATTTCACTATGAAAAAAGCCAAAGAACTAAAATGATCTCAGAAAAGATATACTGGGGGGAGGTTTTTCCATAACATTTGTATCAATAATTTAATAAAAAAAATAGGGACTTAGCAAAGAATGCGGAAGGGAGAGACATCCTCTAGCCTTACCCTTCATTTTACACCTCCAAGGTAGATTAGAAACTTGTTTAAAACTTTTATTTTGAAAGAGTGCAGGGGAAGATTCTAAATTGGAACCCAGTCCCATCTCATATCGCCTATCGTTATCAAAGATGGCCTACAATTCGTATTTAGGACTTCAAATTCGAAAAGCTTCCAGGAGAGTGATCACCCAAATCCCTGCAGAAGTGCCTCCACCCCATCTTTAAGGATCATTTAAAATTTCGTTTTTAGGACTACAATTAAGAAATTTTTCAGAGGTCATCGAATCTCTCCTCCCTCTTGTATCAACAAAGGTGGTGTGAAATTTCTTTTTTAGGGCTTCAATCCCGAAAAGATTTCTGAGAAGAGCCCCTGAACCCTTGGTAACATCAGCGAATATCATTTACGACTGCGTTTTAGAATTCAAATTTCGAAAAATTACAGAATGAAAGTCCCCGAACAGCTTCACCCACTAACATTACCGAAGATCGACAAAAACTGCGTTTTAAAAGCTAATCGATGAAATAATGTTTTTAAACTTCAGTTTCCCAGAATTGTCGGTCCCCTTTACTTTATCAAAGAAGACCTACAATCCCTTTCTTTAGATTTCAATTACGAAAAAAATCCTGGAGAGCACCTTCGAGCCTCTTCTCTCCCAAACATTACCTAAGATCACCTAGAATGCATTTTTAAGACAACTAATTGAAAAAAATTCCTGGAGGGGAGGGGGGACACCGGATCTTTGCTCTCATTAACATTGTCAAAGATAGTTTAAAGACGTTCATCAAAATTATACGTTTCTCTTTTCACGCGATATCGCGTGAAAAGTTTCTCATCAATCGTTATTGCACATAAGACCTTCAGATACTGACTTTAGGGGGGGGGGGCAATTTATGGGTAACAAACTTTTTGAAGAACTTCAATTTCAAAAAACATAGCCTCCCGCCAAAGATCGTCAATTGTCACCTAGATTGGCGCTTTGGGAACTTTAATTGAGAAATTTTGCCCAGAGAGAATTCCTGAACAGCCTTCTCCCCCCTAGTGTTTCAAAACAATGCTTACGCATACGTTTTAGAGCTCTGATTTTGAAAAAGTTTTGGGGGAATTCTCCAAACACCCCCTCCCGCAAACATCGCCCAAGATCATTTAAAAAGTCTAACAATGCGTTTTTGAAGCTATAATTTTGAAAATTTTCCGGGGGAGTGCCCCCCCCTCCCCCTATCATCAGCAAGAATATTAATTTTTACTATGCAGGTGTTCGTATTATTGATTCTTTTTCTCCACATTCGTAAACGCAGTTCTCCTAATTTGAATACTCAAATTCTAATGGTGACTCCCTACTAAAACTAAAAGATGTATCCGCTCTATCTTTAATATCTGAAAAAAAATAAAAAAAACTTAAGGACGATGGGACGGCGTCTCCTCTTCAAGGAGCAAGTCTTAAGAGGGCCGGCTAGCCTGTAAATGACAAGGCCGCTTTATGTTGCCCCATCCGCCACTGGTTATCCAAGTTTGTTAATTCAGAGTTTTCGCTTTCACCATTTCTCAATCAACTCATATTTTAGAAGGAAATAAGGAAAACTAACATTATTTTGAGAAGCTCGAGAATACTACTAAGGGACGCATTAATTTCTGTTGCTGAAAGAAATGTAAGACACACCGAATGCGTTAATAAATACTCCTAACAAACTGCCTGTGTTTACGTCAACAGACACACGTGGAACGCAACGTGGCAATGTTTTAGTTTCTTCGGCAATTTTGTAAATCACCGCAAGGTATCGTATTCGAGCGCTGGAGTTGCGAATTATTAAAACGATTATTTTGTTGAATAAATTTTCAAAAATTCCTAAGTAGACTGCCCCATAATTTTTAAACTTATTTATAAATTTAAAATGAAAGCTATTTTTTAACAACAGAAATACTTGTTTTGATTAACAATTGAATAGAATTTAAAAAAAAAATCAAGTCAATAAAAATTTTAAGCAAAGGCTTTTTATTTCTAACTAGAAAATCGCCCGTCAAAGTATTCGCAACTCCAGCGCTCGAATGCACTACCTTGCAGTGATTTACAAAACTGCCGAAAAAACTGAAACATTGCCGCATTGCGTTCCATGTGTGTCTGTTGAAGTGTTGACGTAAACACAGGCAGTTTGTTAGGAGTATTTATTAACGCATTCGGTGTGTCTTACATTTCTTTCAGCAACAGAAATTGTTTCGTCCCTTAATGCAGTGCTTCTCAACCTTTTTTACTTTGCGGCACACTTAAGAAGTTTCTAGACCAACGGGGCACACTAAACTTAATGCCGCAATGGTCAAGTTTTTATCATTACATTCACTGGTAAAACGACGGTTGGGGGGGGGGTACTTTTTTCATATGAATTAAACAATTATAACTAACGTAGTGTATTTAAATTTATTTAGAATGTAGAAACATTTGAAATGTATAGAAGTTGATAATAAACAACAAAACTACCTATATCAGACTTTACAGGAAATTATACTTGATATGTTTCAAAGCATTTCTGTATTAAAACCAAGCACCTAACTTCCGTGTGACACTAATGAGACACTTGAGCCTGCCTTGAGGAGCAAAGCCGTTTGATGTTCGGCTCTATGCTGGAAAGTACTACAAGAAGTTCTTGATCAGGCTGTTTAAATGAACTCTTGTTGTTTGTTGGTAAGCGTGAGGGTTGAGAAGCTGAGTTTGCAAAGATAGTAATTGAAAATGGTAGCAGCACATCAATAGCAAGACAAGACATGGTGGGATACTCATTTTTAACCAGCAACCAAAATTCGTCCAGAAGCACTTCGCTCAACTTAAGTTTCCATACATTAATGTATTGGAAAGGGTTCAAAGGCGGGCTACAAGGCTAATAAGTGGACTTTCCCACTTAGATTATGATTCCAGGCTTAGAAGGCTAAAAATGTACAGTCTTGAGCAAAGAAGAGACCGAGGGGACATGATTCAGCTGTTTAAATTTATTAAAACGAAAGATGTTACGGGGCTAAAGTTTAGCACTGAAAACAGGACAAGGGGTCATTGTTTTAAGCTATTTAAATCTCAGGCTAACATGGATATTAGGAAAAATTATTATTTTAGCAGGGTAGTGGAACCTTGGAACAGCTTACCGGAAGAGGTGGTAATGAGCAAAGGAGTAGACAGTTTTAAGAGGGCCATTGATCTTCACTGGGGATTGTAAATTGACTAGGACCAGTCTAGCTGGGCCCAGAGCCTGTTGCTAGTCGTCACTTTTGTATTTGTATTTGTATTTGTATAAGTTTAAGAGTACGGTCGCTCTTGAGGTCCATAAATTCTTCTCGCGCCTTCAAAGAAAGGTCTGTGAATGATGCATCCGCAGACGAAGAAAATGGAACGTGAATCCAGACTGTTCCTGCCTTGGGGAGGGGGCAATACTTCCGTTTGCGAAAGATTTAGAAAAAATTCTGTATAATTAGTTTATTTTGTGGAAATTAGAACCTGTTTTCAAAAACTGAAAATAATGGGATCACAAGAAGTTTAAAAGAGGTGGGGCAGCAAATCTTACCTCTCTCCTTGTTGGGTATGTCTTATTGCACATGATCGACAGGGTGAATTGAGAAGTTATAAAACGATACAAACGCTATTTGGCCGTAACTTTAAAATAAAATGCATCAAGGCTTTCTTCTTATATAACTACGAATACCGCGGCACACCGGGTTCCTTGTTGCGGCGCACCAGTGTGCCGCGGCACACCGTTTGCGAAGCCCTGCCTTAATGGCATTCTCGATCTTAAAATAATGTTAGTTTTCATTATTTCCTTCTAAAAAGTGTGATGATTGTCGTAAATGGCGAAAGCGTAAAACAAGATATTCTGGATTAAAAAACATCGCATTTGCTCTGTCCGATGCATTTTCTTTTCTTTTCATTTTTTTTTTTTTTTTTTTTTGCAAGAGGATAACTTTATACCAGGTAAGTTTTTTTTTTTAATTGTTTTGTGTGAATTTGTAAGAATAGGGGGTTTTTAAATCTTAAAGTTCGAAAGAAGGATTTGATAACATTAGCAGAAAAATTAGGGCTTTCATCTCCGCCTAGTTTAAAAATAATTAATTAAACCAACCAAATTTGCTGCATCATTTAGTTGGAATGCGCAGTATGCAAAATATTTTCTTGAATATATTATCGTAGAACGAAATGAAAAATGTTTAACGCTGAGAATTTTCCTCGCCAAAATAGTGGGATTATAGTTAACAGTTTTAGTGTCTAATTTTCAGTCAAATGTACTCTGGGGTAGGCCAATAAATACCATTTGAACTGAAATATTGTTGGATTGTTGACCCACTTTGCTTTCCCGAATTTTACAATATGGATCTTGAGTAAACTAGCTTTGGGTACCCCTGTCTTTTGCTACACCTTATTTGCATTTTTTTTTTTTTATTTTTTTTTTTTTTTTTGAAGCGTATGGATACTTACGGATAGAATGAATTCAACTTTCTGGCTTGGGATGGAAGCATCACGAGATGGATACAATATGAACCTTGAAACAGAAATTTATTGTCACTTAAATAGGGGGTCCGGGGGTTTCTCCCCTGGAAAATTTTTTAAATTGAAGTTTTAAAACCACAGTTTTAGATGATATCTGGTGATTTTGGGGGTATAAAAGGTTTGGCGGCTCCTTCCCGGTAATTTTTCAATACTGAAACTTTAAAAGCACAATTGTGGCTAGTCTACCGTTGTGTTAAGGAGGGCTCTCCTTTATTTTCAAAATTGTAGTTCTAAAAACGCAGTTTTAGACTATCTGTGGTAATGTTAGAGAAAGAAGAGATCCTAGGGCTCGCCCCAGTAAAATATTTAAAATTAAAGTTTTAAAAACGCTTATCTATGGTTGGGGGACAAGCAATTTTCTGAAATTGACGTTCTAAAATCGCAATTGTAGCCGACCCTTGTGACGTGAAGAAAAAGAGTTTTCGGAAGCTCATCCGGAATTTTTCTCGACATTGAAGCCCTGAAAACCAAATTTAAGACGATTTTTTAATAATGTTGACGAGAGTGGGAGAGGGGGAGGAAGAGGGGTGCTCCACTTAAATTTTCGAACTTGTAGCTTTAAAAATGCAGTTTTGATCGATCTTGATAATGTTAGTGGAAAGTGAATTTCGATGCCATTCCCCCGGCAATTTTTTGAAATTGATACTCCAAAAACGCAATTCCAGGCTTGTCTTTGATCGTGTTAAGGAAAGGGGGGCAATGAGGAAGGCTTTCTCTTATAAATTTTTCAAAATTGCAGTACTAGAAACGCAGTTTTAGATGACTCTTGATGGTAATGAGGGTGTTATTCTGGTCTTACAGTGGGATCACTCGCCTGGAAATTTTCCAAAATTGAAATCGCATAGCGAAAAAAGATGGATCGCACACACCGTGACAGATATTTTTCGGAAATTCTGAAAAATGGATTCAGCTATTCAGCGCACATCAAAAATCAGAACTCGAGAATTTTAACGAATCAAATTTCCTTCTATATATATCAGAGATGGAAGAAAGTAAATGAAATTTACGAAAAATAATATAAACACCTTAAGAACAGGCTGTTCCACTTCCATCAGCGAAAACCAACTTCACTGAAAGTTTTAATAAAAATCATCCAATGATAAATCAAAATAATCAGTTTAAAAATTGTAGAGAAAATGGAAGTGAAGTGAAATGAAAAATTATTCATAAGCTTAAGCTAGTTAATGAAGAAAATACATTAATTGTCGATTGGAGAGATAAAAAATATGTTATTCGTAAACTTTAAAGA
Source organism: Uloborus diversus (assembly GCF_026930045.1). Taxonomy (NCBI): domain Eukaryota; kingdom Metazoa; phylum Arthropoda; class Arachnida; order Araneae; family Uloboridae; genus Uloborus; species Uloborus diversus. Next base: position 94,614,944 of record NC_072735.1, read on the forward strand.
AAGACCACTACAGCACACTGGTCAGAATTATTACAAAGAATAAAACATTTTTGACCTCTCTCCCTCTCATCACTGTCACACGTATTCATCATGTAGAATTGTGCTACTTCTAGAAAATTTATAAAAAATTTAAAAGAAATCAAAAAGTCTGATCCAGTTTTAAGACGGACACTAACTCCATGCCGTCTGGGACGTTCCCTTCATTAAAAAAGAGACACGGTCATTAAATTTTGGAAAGAGTACCAGGGCCGTCGCCAGATCACAAAACTGGAGGGAGGGGGTTTGTAAACTTTTGGTGGCCCCTTAATTGTTTCAAACGCATGTTCCAATATGCAGAGCGAGAGAAAATATGGCTTCTGGTTTAGCAGGGATAGTCATATTACTAGACCTTAGTACTAGTAATATAAATTTAATCGCAAGGATAATATTAAATCAGATTTAGGGTGTGTAGGAGGGCTACCTTCTTGCATTATTTCGAAATTGAAGATATAAAAACGCAGGCTTAGACTACATTTTAAGTTTGGGAAGAAGGAGAGTGGATGTCCAGGATAGCATCTTCCGATAATTTTCCCAAATTTAAGTTCCCAACACAATCATACGTTATATTTAATTATGTTCAAAAGAGGGGGTCCGGGGGCTCTTCCTCGGAATTTCCGAGATTAGAATCTAAAAAACACAGTTTCAGACGATCTATGGTGATGTTAAGGGAGAAAGAGACTCTGGGACATCGTTCTATAATTTTTCCAAATGCAAACTTCAAGCACGCATTCCTAATTGTGAATTATTTCTGATTGTGACACACACGTAAAGGGGGGGGGGGTTCGTAGGCTCTCCCTCGAGAAAAATTTGAAAATTGTAATTCGAAAAATGCAGTTTTAGACGATGTATGGTAATATTAAAGGCAAAGGCTACCCTCCCCCGAAATTTTTTGAAATTTTGAAGGCTCAAAAACGTGATTGTAGAGTTTTTTTTTTTTTGTAAAAATTTTGTGCACTACCAGTTACTTGAAATTACTAGGGCTCGACCGATGGCATTTTTTGGCCGATGGGTCGATGCCGATTGTTGGCCGATTGTTCAAAGATGGCCGATGGCCGATTGTTTTCCTCCAAATGGCCGATTGCCGATGGCCGATGGCCGATGCCGTTGGCCGATGGCAAAAAAAAAAAAAAAATCAAACAGAAATAAATTGATTGTCAGGGATAAAGATTGTCAGGGATTTAAAGGATCATTGATTCATTTCACTTTACTTCCTTTCTACGAATAAAGAATTGTAATCACAAAAAAAAAAAAATCAGATTTCGACGTAAATTTCCATTTTACTATCACCATTTTACTATCTATATACTATCCATTTTACTATCTATTTATACTTCACAAGTTTTTTCGGCACATCTGTACATATACATATGTACCTAAGAATATATAGATAACCAAATATCCATTTTGAACGCCTCGTCAGTTAATTATCGCAAATTCTCTTGTGATGTCTTCATGCGCGTAAACTTGCGTCACTCAAAACGTTATGAAATAGTAAATTGAAAACTCATACGTACGTAGTATGATCTAACAGTTCGAGGTCAAGTTGTATAAAACCTTACCCTGAATAGTTCACATTACCGAAGCATATATCTATCTACAAAATAGTCACCTTGAACGATTATGCACTTCTGCCAACGTTAGTATAGCTTTTAGAAGCACTCCTGGAGCCATTTTTCGCAAATTCCTGTAAGGCCTCCTGCGCTTACTCTGATATGACAAACAAATAACATAACATTTCGTCGGACTTAGCTCCGTGTTACTTTTACCTGTTCCCAGCAAAAAAAAAAAACATTTGCATAGACGCCGCTTTTTTCTGTCAGGAGAAGATGAAGCTGCATCATAGAAGGTAGCGAAAAGTGACTTCAAGGAGTGTTTCCAAAAGTTATATGAACACTGGCAGAAGTACATAGTCCCTTAAGGCGATCTTTTGAAGGTGGATGTGCTTCGGTAATGTGAACTATTATGGGTAAGATTTTATACAGCTTGTCCCCGAACTTTTGCATCGTACTACGTACAATCTGTATAGGGTGTAGTTATGCTTCTCCTTTTTCGACTGCTGTATGATGAAAGAGAAAGAACCATAGCCAAAGAAAGAAGGAAGAAAAACAAAGAGACTGTTTAATAACCAACTGATTTGTTTTTTTTTTTTTTTTAATTGAGCCTATAACTAAGATTTCAGTAATGTTGTAATAATGTATGGATTTTGGTACACTAAACATAGTTAAAAAAAATTAAATTACGTTGTTTAATCATTCAAAAAAAAAAATAATAATAATAATAAGAATAGAACTATGAAACCGTCAACAAATTACGCAATTAAAGTGGAAAGATTGCACGTAGACATTTTTTAGTCATCAAATTAAACAAAAAAGGTAACAGATAAATTACAATATTAAATCAAAATAGGAATATTTTTATACTTATTTAAAATTTATGAATAGAAAAGTTTGCATTTTTCATAAAAGCTATAACAGTGACATACATTTTGCTGAAAAAAAAATAGCCATGAAAAGAGCAAGGTTCTTAAAACGCAGGTACAATAAACAAACTCAATATTTACACCAAGTTAATAACTGAATACATATACTACTTGATCTGATGTTTGCACACATAGTATTGAACAATTTGATTGTTTAATATTTTATGAAGCTTTACAAACAAGTTCAAATTAAATTTTTCAATTTAACAATAATTTTCTGAAATTTGAAAAATTGCATAATAGAAAATCCTTGAAACTTTTCTATAAAAAACGAAAATAACTTATTCATTGATTTTATATAAATACATAAAAATAGTTACTTACAACAGAAAAAAAATCAATCGCTATTAATGATGCAAAAAAGATGGCAATTTACGAAATATAGGTGAAACAAGTATGAGATATTATATAAAATGACATTTCTTGACCAAAATAAATAATCGCTAAATATTTAAGAAATGCTTGAAACGACGAGGTAGGGTTACGGGGGTCACCCTTTGATTTTTGAGTAAATCACACTTCTGCCCTAACCTCTGCCTCATTTTTTTTAGTACAGAACAGCTACCACCAACGACTCGGAAGAGTTTCTGAATCTACTTCAGCACTTCTGGAAAAAAAAAAAAAAAAAAATCAAAAGTCCCTTTGATTTCCGAATTATGTCACCATTCAAAACGTCTTTAATCAATTTCTTACATTAATGCCCTAAATTCTTTCTAAACAATAGATAAAGTTTGAAAAAAAAAATCTTCAATTTTATGAATGGTGTTAGTTTTAAACAACTCAGAAGTACAACTAGAGTTTAATTTCAGAAATTGAGGGAGTGGGAGGAGGGGCACGCAAGTGTTCTCGGAAATTCAAAAAATTGTCGTAAAAATAGTTCAAAATAATCATAAACATTGAGCAGAAAACCCTTTCAAAACTTGCACCCGAGTTTGTTTTGACGTGCAATTGCGGATTTAAAATAAAGCAAATGTTGCAATTGCGCGAGAGGCCCCATAACCATAGGGCCACCGAAGGAGTTACAAAAATGCGAATGATAAATGTTTTACAACTTCTGTGATCCCCAAAATGTATTTCGACGGGTCCCAAACTTGTAACTCCGCCGAAGCGATACAGAAAAGACTGCATTACTGTGATTCATATTACAAATATCGAAAAATTAAAAATTACCGTCGGTTCAACGGGAATCTAATAAAATGACACAAAAATCGGTTTCGTCATCTCATATTTGTTTCCATGGTCTCCAATTCGGCAATATATCACCAAATGATCGTCAGTCTGAGACGCTATATTAGTTTTGCATTGAAATAAGTAATTAAATAGCCACAAAAAATGAGTAAACAGGCTTTTCAGAACACCCGATCGAAAACAAAAAGGAAAGTGCACAACTGGAACGTCCGCAGACCCCACATACGAAACTTTAACCTTCTACTGATTATCATTTTTGAGTTATGACTTATGACAGATACATACGTACATCCTGCTGCAAGAAACAACGCAATAATTAACTTGATTGGTACCTGAATGTAGTATTAAAAACTCTTCTGGGGATGACTAAAAATAGAAATCCATACTGAAATTTAAGTAAATAATTTTATATGAAAACAACTCCATTTACTTTGTATTAAAAAGTAAAACAGCAAAGGTCCTTTTTTTTTTCAAAAACATCGGCCAATTCCATCGGCTTTTCGATGTTTTTTAAGGCCGATGGGCCGATGTTTTCCGCAAGTTAGCATCGGCCGCCGATGCCGATGCCGATGGCTAAATTGTTGAACCATCGGCGCCGATGCATCGGCCAGGCCGATGCATCGGTTGAGTCCTAATAATGAATGCCAATTTTGTGAAATAGAGCTTATTATTTTTCTTTGACAATAATTGTTAGTTCATTATTGATTACTTTTTGCTGTCTATGTGAAAATATTAGACATATGCTGGAGTATTTAATAAAGAAATTTTAAAGTTCTACTTACTTTATTTACGTAAACATGCTCAAAAACATTTTACTGAAGGAGTTAATTCTTGCAAAATTAAGTTGCTATTTCTGTAACTATCCCGTTCAAAGAAAAAGGTACTTAAAAATGATGTTCATATTTAATTTTTTTAAATAGGAATCAAAATTTTTACCACTAATTGTTCAATATTGCAAAATAGCTTTACTAATCAGTTATTTCAAATTTAAGTTTATTATTAATTTGAATGATAATGAAAACGGTCAAGCAAAGATTTTGAGCAACTTTTGCACTGTACTTTAATAACCTTTCCTCTCTGTGCAACCGTAGAATTGCAATGCAACCAAATGTGTACAAATTTTCTATTTGTTAGTCGAGGGAGAATTAACTCTAATCTGAATTCTGCTCAGGTACTTTTGTAAATAATATTTAGCAATGTTAGTAAGTTTTGAGCAGAATTCGGAAACATTCAATACTTTGATGTACATTCAATATTTTCTATTAGCACAAATTCAAGTCTTTAAAATAGTAAATGCTTCCTCAAATCACTCTTTATGTTCTTATATTATTATTACAATATGTAGAATTAAAATTAAGTTTTCTTTTTATTACATTTCATTTTACGTTTTCATCAATTTTTATGGAGTTAGCATTAGCTGTTTAATTTTTCTTCTGTTAGCTACTTTTAAAGTTACAGTGAAGCACCATTTATGTGTTTCTCTTTTATACGTTGTGTAAATTGGTCCCTGCAAAGTCTTAATACACATTAATCTATAGGTACCTATTATACATTTTTTCATTTGTACGCTTTTTTCATACAGTCCCTTCAAAAACGTATAAACGGTGCTTCACTGTATATAATTCAGAAATAAAATATACATTAGTTGCTGCACAGTCATAAGAAATTCTTGTTTTTTCTGACCAACATTTAATAATTAATCAGGCACTTTTAATATGAATTAAATTGATAATGTTGTGAGGTTCTGGGCTGTTGTGCTGTGGTCTGAGTGTTGTTACCACAAACGTTTCAACTGCATCTGCAGCAGTCATATTCAGTGTTTACGTGGTCGAAGCTTCCAGGAAAGCGACTTTTAATTCCTTCTTCCTTCGTGTTGAAATTGTTGAGATCCTAATAATTTCAATCCTGGTTAAACTGTAACAGCTAGCTATACTGCTGGCCACAAGAAATGCAACACCAAGAAGGATAGTAGTCAGAGTGAAATGAAATTTTCTACACGTGATGGCAACATTATTATCAGAAAGTGATTACAAAATGAAAGCAAAGTTATCATTTATTACTGGAAAAATCCCAAATGAATGGAGGTTTAAGTCTCCTGTCGAGCTACCTATTGGGTAAACGTATGAGGAAATACAGTCAAACATTGAATCATATCAGTCTTGTAGGATAACCTACTACGCAGGTACTAGAAATGTGCCACTAATTCCATCAAGCTCATAGCCTACGCAATTTACCTCCTCAAGTGATCCCAGATGTGCTCAATTTGTGACAAAGCAAGGTGTTGCGCTGACCATGGAAGTCCCCTCACACCTTTGCTGTGTGTGACCAAGCAGTGTCTTAACGTTGTTAAAACATGGCTTCTGGGAGCCCCATCATGAGTGACAACACATGTGACTGAAGAATAATATTAACGCACTGTTTTGCTATCATGTGGACCTCAGGGTGACCTGTCACGTTGCTGTGGATCAATATTAGAAGTGACTATGTTTTGTATATGATTGCAACTTATAATGGCATCCCAGCTGTGGGTGGTGTATGCCGCTGAAAAGCAAAAGCATTATTTGTGAGTTCACAACGTTTTTTCCATAACCTTACAAAAATGTTATTATTGCCAAATTTGATCTGGATTCGTCACTGAGATCAATCTGGAGCCATTCAGTTGCAAGGAGTGATGTTATTGGATGCTGTTGTGTGTGGAACAGGATCACCTCTAATATTGATTATGATTGATATTGATTATTGACATGATACATTTTTGTCATGCTTCAGTCACATGTGTTGGCACTCATTGGGGGACTCGTTTTCAACAGGGCAATGCCCGTGACGGAGCATTGCCCTGTTGAAAACGAGTTGAAAACATTTCCCCGCTGCTGTCACACACAGCAGCGGGGGGGGGGGGCTTCCTCTTTCGCATTATCACCTTTTCTGACCTGCATGATGTCCTGATTTGTCACAAATTGAGAATATCTGGAATCACTTGAGACGGTAAATTAGACAATCTATGAGTTTGATTGAATTAGCTGTGCTTTACATTAACTGATAGGAATTGACCTAGGACATCATATCAGACTGCTATACCTCAATGTTCGACTGTATCATGTTGTACATTCATGCTAGAGTTGGCTCAACAGGGTACTTAAACCTTCATTCATTTGAGATTTTTCCAGTAATAAATGTTCATTTTATTTTCATTTTGTAATCAGTATTGCCATCAAGTGTAAAATTTTGTTTCATTCTGACTGCACCTTCTTGGTGTCGCATTTTATGTAGCCCACAGTGTATATAATAATA